>NC_064645.1:348535231-348537731 GCF_023864345.2 Schistocerca serialis cubense
CCCCAGACCAATGACTCGATCCAGAGCAGAGAAACGCTGGGCGGAAGCAGGTAGCCCCGCCAGATGCTCCCAGATGGCGGCGTCAGTCGGCCCCTCCGGCGGCGGCCCGGTGGTGTCGGCCGCGAAGTCCTCGGCTGCGTCGACGGGCGGCGCAGCGGCCTCGCCCGCGTCAGGCAGCGAGCTCGCTGCTCCCCGGCGGGACGCCGGCTCTTCCCCCCGACCGATCTCAAGCGCCTCCATGAATTGGCGGACAAGCTGCTTGTGGGCAGCTTGCCGCCGTCGGCACTTGATTGCCTCAAGCGTTCGGTCGGGGAACATCCTAATAAGCTCTTGATTAACGAAGAAGAACCGGGCGTCCCTCTCAAGGAACAGTTCGGCCTCTGCCTTGGCGAGCGACAGGACTTCTTCCTCCGTCCACCTCGCGCGATGCCTCTCCGTCACGATCTCAGCGTTGGCGGCCGCAAGGTGTTGGCGGCGGCGATGGACCCCGAGACCGTTCTTCGTGGTAAAAGTGCGGTGGCACTCACTGCAAGCAAAGGGAGCTACACAAACTATCGCATTTTCGTTACGGCCGGTTGGCCGGATAGGTGCTGGGGTAGCTGGGGTGGCACCTTCAGCGGAAGGGCCACCATCTCTTGTTTCTTGTAGGCTGCCCCCAACTATAAAGGGATAATGCGAGGGGGGGCTGGTAACCCCCCCAAGCCCCTGGTGCGGTCTTCCACTCTGCGAAAATCAGCGGGCCCACGAGAAGGGGAGAAGACCGCAGGAGAGGAGAGGCTAAGAGGGCTAGGCCCATGTATTGCGCATCACTCTCCCTGTAACTATAACCCAAGGAAGGCACCTCGCAGCAGCAGCACGACTACATCAAGACCGCACTTCGAAAAGCCAAGTCCGGATGCAGCCACACCGCCGCCACTTGGCCACCTTAAGAGAGTCATAGTTACTCCCGCCAGAGTCATAGTTACTCCCGCCGTTTACCCGCGCTTGCTTGAATTTCTTCACGTTGACATTCAGAGCACTGGGCAGAAATCACATTGCGTCAACACCCGCTAGGGCCATCGCAATGCTTTGTTTTAATTAGACAGTCGGATTCCCCCAGTCCGTGCCAGTTCTGAGTTGATCGTTGAATGGCGGCCGAAGAGAATCCGCGCACCCGCGCGCCCCCGGAGGAGCACGCTAAGGCGGACGCGGCCTCGCAGCAAGGAAGATCCGTGGGAGGCCAAGGCACGGGACCGAGCTCGGATCCTGCACGCAGGTTGAAGCACCGGGGCGCGAACGCCGCGCAGGCGCGCGCATCCTGCACCGCCGGCCAGCACGAGGCCGACCAACGGGGAGAGCAGACCACGCCCGCGCTAAACGCCCGCACTTACCGGCACCCCTACGGCACTCACCTCGCCCAGGCCCGGCACGTTAGCGCTGACCCACTTCCCGACCAAGCCCGACACGCCCCGATCCTCAGAGCCAATCCTTATCCCGAAGTTACGGATCCAATTTGCCGACTTCCCTTACCTACATTATTCTATCGACTAGAGGCTCTTCACCTTGGAGACCTGCTGCGGATATGGGTACGAACCGGCGCGACACCTCCACGTGGCCCTCTCCCGGATTTTCAAGGTCCGAGGGGAAGATCGGGACACCGCCGCAACTGCGGTGCTCTTCGCGTTCCAAACCCTATCTCCCTGCTAGAGGATTCCAGGGAACTCGAACGCTCATGCAGAAAAGAAAACTCTTCCCCGATCTCCCGACGGCGTCTCCGGGTCCTTTTGGGTTACCCCGACGAGCATCTCTAAAAGAGGGGCCCGACTTGTATCGGTTCCGCTGCCGGGTTCCGGAATAGGAACCGGATTCCCTTTCGCCCAACGGGGGCCAGCACAAAGTGCATCATGCTATGACGGCCCCCATCAACATCGGATTTCTCCTAGGGCTTAGGATCGACTGACTCGTGTGCAACGGCTGTTCACACGAAACCCTTCTCCGCGTCAGCCCTCCAGGGCCTCGCTGGAGTATTTGCTACTACCACCAAGATCTGCACCGACGGCGGCTCCAGGCAGGCTCACGCCCAGACCCTTCTGCGCCCACCGCCGCGACCCTCCTACTCGTCAGGGCTTCGCGGCCGGCCGCAAGGACCGGCCATGACTGCCAGACTGACGGCCGAGTATAGGCACGACGCTTCAGCGCCATCCATTTTCAGGGCTAGTTGCTTCGGCAGGTGAGTTGTTACACACTCCTTAGCGGATTCCGACTTCCATGGCCACCGTCCTGCTGTCTTAAGCAACCAACGCCTTTCATGGTTTCCCATGAGCGTCGATTCGGGCGCCTTAACTCGGCGTTTGGTTCATCCCACAGCGCCAGTTCTGCTTACCAAAAGTGGCCCACTTGGCACTCCGATCCGAGTCGTTTGCTCGCGGCTTCAGCATATCAAGCAAGCCGGAGATCTCACCCATTTAAAGTTTGAGAATAGGTTGAGGTCGTTTCGGCCCCAAGGCCTCTAATCATTCGC
>NC_064645.1:348540231-348545231 GCF_023864345.2 Schistocerca serialis cubense
AGAGTCTCGTTCGTTATCGGAATTAACCAGACAAATCGCTCCACCAACTAAGAACGGCCATGCACCACCACCCACCGAATCAAGAAAGAGCTATCAATCTGTCAATCCTTCTGGTGTCCGGGCCTGGTGAGGTTTCCCGTGTTGAGTCAAATTAAGCCGCAGGCTCCACTCCTGGTGGTGCCCTTCCGTCAATTCCTTTAAGTTTCAGCTTTGCAACCATACTTCCCCCGGAACCCAAAAGCTTTGGTTTCCCGGAGGCTGCCCGCCGAGTCATCGGAGGAACTGCGGCGGATCGCTGGCTGGCATCGTTTATGGTTAGAACTAGGGCGGTATCTGATCGCCTTCGAACCTCTAACTTTCGTTCTTGATTAATGAAAACATACTTGGCAAATGCTTTCGCTTCTGTTCGTCTTGCGACGATCCAAGAATTTCACCTCTAACGTCGCAATACGAATGCCCCCGCCTGTCCCTATTAATCATTACCTCGGGTTCCGAAAACCAACAAAATAGAACCGAGGTCCTATTCCATTATTCCATGCACACAGTATTCAGGCGGGCTTGCCTGCTTTAAGCACTCTAATTTGTTCAAAGTAAACGTGCCGGCCCACCGAGACACTCAATAAAGAGCACCCTGGTAGGATTTCAACGGGGTCCGCCTCGGGACGCACGAGCACGCACGAGGCGGTCGCACGCCTTCGGCTCGCCCCACCGGCAGGACGTCCCACGATACATGCCAGTTAAACACCGACGGGCGGTGAACCAACAGCGTGGGACACAAATCCAACTACGAGCTTTTTAACCGCAACAACTTTAATATACGCTATTGGAGCTGGAATTACCGCGGCTGCTGGCACCAGACTTGCCCTCCAATAGATACTCGTTAAAGGATTTAAAGTGTACTCATTCCGATTACGGGGCCTCGGATGAGTCCCGTATCGTTATTTTTCGTCACTACCTCCCCGTGCCGGGAGTGGGTAATTTGCGCGCCTGCTGCCTTCCTTGGATGTGGTAGCCGTTTCTCAGGCTCCCTCTCCGGAATCGAACCCTGATTCCCCGTTACCCGTTACAACCATGGTAGGCGCAGAACCTACCATCGACAGTTGATAAGGCAGACATTTGAAAGATGCGTCGCCGGTACGAGGACCGTGCGATCAGCCCAAAGTTATTCAGAGTCACCAAGGCAAACGGACCGGACGAGCCGACCGATTGGTTTTGATCTAATAAAAGCGTCCCTTCCATCTCTGGTCGGGACTCTGTTTGCATGTATTAGCTCTAGAATTACCACAGTTATCCAAGTAACGTGGGTACGATCTAAGGAACCATAACTGATTTAATGAGCCATTCGCGGTTTCACCTTAATGCGGCTTGTACTGAGACATGCATGGCTTAATCTTTGAGACAAGCATATGACTACTGGCAGGATCAACCAGGGAGCTGCGTCAACTAGAGCTGAGCAGCCGGCCGCCCGGGAGTGTGTCCCGGGGGCCCGCGCGAACACGCAAGCGTCCGCTCAATTATTCTGCAAACAGGAGGAGGCTGAGCTCCCCTGCACAACACACCTCGAAACCCTCTCAGGTCCCGGCGGCGCGCAGCGCCGTCCTAAGTACTTGGTCGGGTTCGAGAGAGGCGCAATCGCCCGGAGTTAGGCGAGTAGACGCTTTAGGTGCGACCACCCGTGCTCCCAACTGAGCTTGCCGCTGCCGACAGAGGCCCGGGAGCGTGCTGTCGTGGCATTGCCGGCGGGAGACAACACGCGCCACCTACGGTGACCGGCAGCTCCAACGCCAGCGCCACAGAAGGACAAAAGCCCCACTTGGGTGCCGAAGCGAACTCTCCCAGCACAGCGCACGCGCCAACACGTCCGCACAGCTGCGATACAAACCACCTGCGAGAACCGCTGGGGCGACCGAGCAGCAGACGGCGTCGCGGCGCCGAGCGCCGAGCGGCGGCGCATCCTCAGCGCACACAGTCCTCAATCGGACCAGCACACTGCAGATGGCCACCGCGCTTCGCACCGGGCCCGCGAGGACCTACTTTGGCCGCAAGGCGCCGCGAGCAGGGGGCGCCGGCGCGCAGCTGCGCCGCCTGCCGCGTCCGTCGGCCGGCGCGCCTGCCACTGGCCGCCCCCACCAGCCGGCTGTAGCGCGTGCGCCCACGCACCGCGCTGCCAGCACGCCGGGCGGCCCCCCCTCACCGGCCGGGGACGGTCCCACCCAGCCACCGCCGCGTATCGCCTCACACCCAGATCCCCTTTCACGTTCGTGGGCATGGTGGGTCCCCTTTCACGTTCGTGGGCATGGTGGGTATCCCTGAAACAACCGGTTAATAGCTCGACCGATCGTCGCCAACACTGATTCACCTCTAGCGAGAACAACCGCACCACAACGGGTTACCTGTTGTTCATTTGCGTAACGTCACCAGCAAACGTAGACGTCCATCGCCATTTGCAACGAGTATTGCATGCCTGTGTCAGGTGTCACAACACACTACGTCTGCCCACATAGACGCAACAACATGTGCACGCCTCGAGAACACGTGGAAGGTAGCCCCCGTACGTATGCGGTGTCCATTGCGCGAACGACTGTCAGCCGGCCTCTGCAGGATGTCGCAGATGTGGAACGCGGTGCAACATGCTATCACGGTGTGTGAGAAGAGACGACTACGTCCGAATACACGCTCCACCACATCAACAGACTGCTCATGCTGATCGCCATCCAGGGCGTCCGTTCCACCCACACGTCTGAATGGCGTACCACACTGCAATCCAGCTCTTATAGGGAGACGACACGTAGCTGCGTGCACAATATTTGGACTGTATGGTCTGCCGTTGCTAGGCGCAGTCGTCGTACGGTCACACATGTGCCACGATGTATCATTCAGTACATACGGACCAATGTGCAGTACAGTTTGTGGGTTTTGCGTACATCGGCGGACAGGTGACAGGCCGTACCACAACGTAGGCTGAGTACGTCGGCATGCGAAGGGCATTGAACATGCAAACTTCTCAACGACCAGCTTGCGAAGGCAGGGGGGAAGGGGGGGGGCATGTACGTCCTGCTGCTATCCACATTAGAGTGTATAGCAGGAGCATGTGGAAAGTCAGCAACACCTGCAAGGTGTTTAACATGACGCGATACACAGGGGACCGGGCAGTGCGAATAGCGAACTATATTGCGAGGGTTGCGGTTAGGCAACACTACACTAATTTAACGAGTTGCATAACAATTACAGAGCAGGTTCAGCGACAACGTGCGTCAGGTTAAGGCGCAATATAGGTTATGTTGAGGCGCAATATAGGTTAGGTTGAGGCGCAATATAGGTTAGGTTAAGGCACAACATGGGTTACGTTAAAGCGCAAATTAGGTTATGTTAAGGCACAACATGGGTTACGTTAAGGCACAACATGGGTTACGTTAAGGCACAACATGGGTTACGTTAAGGCACAACATGGGTTACGTTAAGGCACAAATTAGGTTACGTTAAGGCACAAATTAGGTTACGTTAAGGCACAAATTAGGTTACGTTAAGGCACAAATTAGGTTACGTTAAGGCACAAATTAGGTTACGTTAAGGCACAAATTAGGTTACGTTAAGGCACAACATGGGTTACGTTAAGGCACAACATGGGTTACGTTAAGGCACAACATGGGTTACGTTAAGGCACAACATGGGTTACGTTAAGGCACAACATGGGTTACGTTAAGGCACAAATTGGGTTACGTTAAGGCACAAATTGGGTTACGTTAAGGCACAAATTGGGTTACGTTAAGGCACAAATTGGGTTACGTTAAGGCACAAATTGGGTTACGTTAAGGCACAAATTGGGTTACGTTAAGGCACAAATTGGGTTACGTTAAGGCACAAATTGGGTTACGTTAAGGCACAACATGGGTTACGTTAAGGCACAAATTGGGTTACGTTAAGGCACAACATGGGTTACGTTAAGGTACAACATGGGTTAGGTTAAGGTACAATATGGGTTAGGTTAAGGTACAATATGGGTTAGGTTAAGGTACAATATGGGTTAGGTTAAGGTACAATATGGGTTAGGTTAAGGCACAATATGGGTTACGTTAAGGCACAACATGGGTTAGGTTAAGGCACAACATGGGTTAGGTTAAGGCACAACATGGGTTAGGTTAAGGCACAACATGGGTTAGGTTAAGGCACAACATGGGTTAGGTTAAGGCACAACATGGGTTAGGTTAAGGCACAACATGGGTTAGGTTAAGGCACAACATGGGTTAGGTTAAGGCACAACATGGGTTAGGTTAAGGCACAACATGGGTTAGGTTAAGGCACAACATGGGTTAGGTTAAGGCACAACATGGGTTAGGTTAAGGCACAACATGGGTTAGGTTAAGGCACAACATGGGTTAGGTTAAGGCACAACGTAGGTTAGGTTAAGGTACAACGTAGGTTAGGTTAAGGTACAACGTAGGTTAGGTTAAGGTACAACGTAGGTTAGGTTAAGGTACAACGTAGGTTAGGTTAAGGTACAACGTAGGTTAGGTTAAGGTACAACGTAGGTTAGGTTAAGGTACAACGTAGGTTAGGTTAAGGTACAACGTAGGTTAGGTTAAGGTACAACGTAGGTTAGGTTAAGGTACAACGTAGGTTAGGTTAAGGTACAACGTAGGTTAGGTTAAGGTACAACGTAGGTTAGGTTAAGGTACAACGTAGGTTAGGTTAAGGTACAACGTAGGTTAGGTTAAGGCGCAATGTCGGTTAGGTTAAGGTACGATATAGCTTAAGTTAAGGTACAATATAGCTTAGGTTAAGGTACACATTGTTGTAGGGAAAGGTGTATTTGGGGGGGGGGGGCGGCAGGTTCGTTGATAGTGATTATCGTAAGTGCATGCCTGCGGGATCATCCGATTTGTCACGTCAGGATGCACTTGTGGCTCATGACAGGCGGCGTTCCGATTCCAAGGTTGTGGCAGATCTGTGTCTTTCATTCCTGCCATTGTTTGTGTACTGTGACAGGAGGCAGTATTGTG
>NC_064645.1:348555231-348557731 GCF_023864345.2 Schistocerca serialis cubense
CGACAGAGGCCCGGGAGCGTGCTGTCGTGGCATTGCCGGCGGGAGACAACACGCGCCACCTACGGTGACCGGCAGCTCCAACGCCAGCGCCACAGAAGGACAAAAGCCCCACTTGGGTGCCGAAGCGAACTCTCCCAGCACAGCGCACGCGCCAACACGTCCGCACAGCTGCGATACAAACCACCTGCGAGAACCGCTGGGGCGACCGAGCAGCAGACGGCGTCGCGGCGCCGAGCGCCGAGCGGCGGCGCATCCTCAGCGCACACAGTCCTCAATCGGACCAGCACACTGCAGATGGCCACCGCGCTTCGCACCGGGCCCGCGAGGACCTACTTTGGCCGCAAGGCGCCGCGAGCAGGGGGCGCCGGCGCGCAGCTGCGCCGCCTGCCGCGTCCGTCGGCCGGCGCGCCTGCCACTGGCCGCCCCCACCAGCCGGCTGTAGCGCGTGCGCCCACGCACCGCGCTGCCAGCACGCCGGGCGGCCCCCCCTCACCGGCCGGGGACGGTCCCACCCAGCCACCGCCGCGTATCGCCTCACACCCAGATCCCCCTTTCACGTTCGTGGGCATGGTGGGTCCCCTTTCACGTTCGTGGGCATGGTGGGTATCCCTGAAACAACCGGTTAATAGCTCGACCGATCGTCGCCAACACTGATTCACCTCTAGCGAGAACAACCGCACCACAACGGGTTACCTGTTGTTCATTTGCGTAACGTCACCAGCAAACGTAGACGTCCATCGCCATTTGCAACGAGTATTGCATGCCTGTGTCAGGTGTCACAACACACTACGTCTGCCCACATAGACGCAACAACATGTGCACGCCTCGAGAACACGTGGAAGGTAGCCCCCGTACGTATGCGGTGTCCATTGCGCGAACGACTGTCAGCCGGCCTCTGCAGGATGTCGCAGATGTGGAACGCGGTGCAACATGCTATCACGGTGTGTGAGAAGAGACGACTACGTCCGAATACACGCTCCACCACATCAACAGACTGCTCATGCTGATCGCCATCCAGGGCGTCCGTTCCTCCCACACGTCTGAATGGCGTACCACACTGCAATCCAGCTCTTATAGGGAGACGACACGTAGCTGCGTGCACAATATTTGGACTGTATGGTCTGCCGTTGCTAGGCGCAGTCGTCGTACGGTCACACATGTGCCACGATGTATCATTCAGTACATACGGACCAATGTGCAGTACAGTTTGTGGGTTTTGCGTACATCGGCGGACAGGTGACAGGCCGTACCACAACGTAGGCTGAGTACGTCGGCATGCGAAGGGCATTGAACATGCAAACTTCTCAACGACCAGCTTGCGAAGGCAGGGGGGAAGGGGGGGGGGCATGTACGTCCTGCTGCTATCCACATTAGAGTGTATAGCAGGAGCATGTGGAAAGTCAGCAACACCTGCAAGGTGTTTAACATGACGCGATACACAGGGGACCGGGCAGTGCGAATAGCGAACTATATTGCGAGGGTTGCGGTTAGGCAACACTACACTAATTTAACGAGTTGCATAACAATTACAGAGCAGGTTCAGCGACAACGTGCGTCAGGTTAAGGCGCAATATAGGTTATGTTGAGGCGCAATATAGGTTAGGTTGAGGCGCAATATAGGTTAGGTTAAGGCACAACATGGGTTACGTTAAAGCGCAAATTAGGTTATGTTAAGGCACAACATGGGTTACGTTAAGGCACAACATGGGTTACGTTAAGGCACAACATGGGTTACGTTAAGGCACAACATGGGTTACGTTAAGGCACAAATTAGGTTACGTTAAGGCACAAATTAGGTTACGTTAAGGCACAAATTAGGTTACGTTAAGGCACAAATTAGGTTACGTTAAGGCACAAATTAGGTTACGTTAAGGCACAAATTAGGTTACGTTAAGGCACAACATGGGTTACGTTAAGGCACAACATGGGTTACGTTAAGGCACAACATGGGTTACGTTAAGGCACAACATGGGTTACGTTAAGGCACAACATGGGTTACGTTAAGGCACAACATGGGTTACGTTAAGGCACAAATTGGGTTACGTTAAGGCACAAATTGGGTTACGTTAAGGCACAAATTGGGTTACGTTAAGGCACAAATTGGGTTACGTTAAGGCACAAATTGGGTTACGTTAAGGCACAAATTGGGTTACGTTAAGGCACAAATTGGGTTACGTTAAGGCACAAATTGGGTTACGTTAAGGCACAACATGGGTTACGTTAAGGCACAAATTGGGTTACGTTAAGGCACAACATGGGTTACGTTAAGGTACAACATGGGTTAGGTTAAGGTACAATATGGGTTAGGTTAAGGTACAATATGGGTTAGGTTAAGGTACAATATGGGTTAGGTTAAGGTACAATATGGGTTAGGTTAAGGCACAATATGGGTTACGTTAAGGCACAACATGGGTTAGGTTAAGGCACAACATGGGTTAGGTTAAGGCACAACATGGGTTAGGTTAAGGCACAACATGGGTTAGGTTAAGGCACAACATGG
>NC_064645.1:348562731-348565231 GCF_023864345.2 Schistocerca serialis cubense
GATAGCTGGACTTAATAATGTCGCCATTAAGAGAGTCATAGTTACTCCCGCCGTTTACCCGCGCTTGCTTGAATTTCTTCACGTTGACATTCAGAGCACTGGGCAGAAATCACATTGCGTCAACACCCGCTAGGGCCATCGCAATGCTTTGTTTTAATTAGACAGTCGGATTCCCCCAGTCCGTGCCAGTTCTGAGTTGATCGTTGAATGGCGGCCGAAGAGAATCCGCGCACCCGCGCGCCCCCGGAGGAGCACGCTAAGGCGGACGCGGCCTCGCAGCAAGGAAGATCCGTGGGAGGCCAAGGCACGGGACCGAGCTCGGATCCTGCACGCAGGTTGAAGCACCGGGGCGCGAACGCCGCGCAGGCGCGCGCATCCTGCACCGCCGGCCAGCACGAGGCCGACCAACGGCGAGAGCAGACCACGCCCGCGCTAAACGCCCGCACTTACCGGCACCCCTACGGCACTCACCTCGCCCAGGCCCGGCACGTTAGCGCTGACCCACTTCCCGACCAAGCCCGACACGCCCCGATCCTCAGAGCCAATCCTTATCCCGAAGTTACGGATCCAATTTGCCGACTTCCCTTACCTACATTATTCTATCGACTAGAGGCTCTTCACCTTGGAGACCTGCTGCGGATATGGGTACGAACCGGCGCGACACCTCCACGTGGCCCTCTCCCGGATTTTCAAGGTCCGAGGGGAAGATCGGGACACCGCCGCAACTGCGGTGCTCTTCGCGTTCCAAACCCTATCTCCCTGCTAGAGGATTCCAGGGAACTCGAACGCTCATGCAGAAAAGAAAACTCTTCCCCGATCTCCCGACGGCGTCTCCGGGTCCTTTTGGGTTACCCCGACGAGCATCTCTAAAAGAGGGGCCCGACTTGTATCGGTTCCGCTGCCGGGTTCCGGAATAGGAACCGGATTCCCTTTCGCCCAACGGGGGCCAGCACAAAGTGCATCATGCTATGACGGCCCCCATCAACATCGGATTTCTCCTAGGGCTTAGGATCGACTGACTCGTGTGCAACGGCTGTTCACACGAAACCCTTCTCCGCGTCAGCCCTCCAGGGCCTCGCTGGAGTATTTGCTACTACCACCAAGATCTGCACCGACGGCGGCTCCAGGCAGGCTCACGCCCAGACCCTTCTGCGCCCACCGCCGCGACCCTCCTACTCGTCAGGGCTTCGCGGCCGGCCGCAAGGACCGGCCATGACTGCCAGACTGACGGCCGAGTATAGGCACGACGCTTCAGCGCCATCCATTTTCAGGGCTAGTTGCTTCGGCAGGTGAGTTGTTACACACTCCTTAGCGGATTCCGACTTCCATGGCCACCGTCCTGCTGTCTTAAGCAACCAACGCCTTTCATGGTTTCCCATGAGCGTCGATTCGGGCGCCTTAACTCGGCGTTTGGTTCATCCCACAGCGCCAGTTCTGCTTACCAAAAGTGGCCCACTTGGCACTCCGATCCGAGTCGTTTGCTCGCGGCTTCAGCATATCAAGCAAGCCGGAGATCTCACCCATTTAAAGTTTGAGAATAGGTTGAGGTCGTTTCGGCCCCAAGGCCTCTAATCATTCGCTTTACCGGATGAGACTCGTACGAGCACCAGCTATCCTGAGGGAAACTTCGGAGGGAACCAGCTACTAGATGGTTCGATTAGTCTTTCGCCCCTATACCCAGCTCCGACGATCGATTTGCACGTCAGAATCGCTACGGACCTCCATCAGGGTTTCCCCTGACTTCGTCCTGGCCAGGCATAGTTCACCATCTTTCGGGTCCCAACGTGTACGCTCTAGGTGCGCCTCACCTCGCAATGAGGACGAGACGCCCCGGGAGTGCGGAGGCCGCCGCCCCGTGAAGGGCGGGGAAGCCCCATCCTCCCTCGGCCCGCGCAAGGCGAGACCTTCACTTTCATTACGCCTTTAGGTTTCGTACAGCCCAATGACTCGCGCACATGTTAGACTCCTTGGTCCGTGTTTCAAGACGGGTCGTGAAATTGTCCAAAGCTGAAGCGCCGCTGACGGGAGCGATTATTCCGCCCGAGAGCATCCCGAGCCAACAGCGGCGCGGGTCCGGGGCCGGGCCAGGTAGGTCCGTCATCCGGGAAGAACCGCGCGCGCTTGCCGGGAGCCCGAGCGCCCAAAGGGGCGAATCGACTCCTCCAGATATACCGCCGGGCAGCCAGCCAGGACACCGGGGCTCTGCCCAACAGACGCGAACCGAGGCCCGCGGAAGGACAGGCTGCGCACCCGGGCCGTAGGCCGGCACCCAGCGGGTCGCGACGTCCTACTAGGGGAGAAGTGCGGCCCACCGCACACCGGAACGGCCCCACCCCGCGGCGAGTGGAAAGGCAACCGGACACGACCCCGCCGCGGATTGCTCCGCGCGGGCGGCCGGCCCCATCTGCCGAGGGCGGAGGCCAGTGGCCGGATGGGCGTGAATCTCACCCGTTCGACCTTTCGGACTTCTCACGTTTACCCCAGAACGGTTTCACGTACT
>NC_064645.1:348567731-348572731 GCF_023864345.2 Schistocerca serialis cubense
GGATGAGTCCCGTATCGTTATTTTTCGTCACTACCTCCCCGTGCCGGGAGTGGGTAATTTGCGCGCCTGCTGCCTTCCTTGGATGTGGTAGCCGTTTCTCAGGCTCCCTCTCCGGAATCGAACCCTGATTCCCCGTTACCCGTTACAACCATGGTAGGCGCAGAACCTACCATCGACAGTTGATAAGGCAGACATTTGAAAGATGCGTCGCCGGTACGAGGACCGTGCGATCAGCCCAAAGTTATTCAGAGTCACCAAGGCAAACGGACCGGACGAGCCGACCGATTGGTTTTGATCTAATAAAAGCGTCCCTTCCATCTCTGGTCGGGACTCTGTTTGCATGTATTAGCTCTAGAATTACCACAGTTATCCAAGTAACGTGGGTACGATCTAAGGAACCATAACTGATTTAATGAGCCATTCGCGGTTTCACCTTAATGCGGCTTGTACTGAGACATGCATGGCTTAATCTTTGAGACAAGCATATGACTACTGGCAGGATCAACCAGGGAGCTGCGTCAACTAGAGCTGAGCAGCCGGCCGCCCAGGAGTGTGTCCCGGGGGCCCGCGCGAACACGCAAGCGTCCGCTCAATTATTCTGCAAACAGGAGGAGGCTGAGCTCCCCTGCACAACACACCTCGAAACCCTCTCAGGTCCCGGCGGCGCGCAGCGCCGTCCTAAGTACTTGGTCGGGTTCGAGAGAGGCGCAATCGCCCGGAGTTAGGCGAGTAGACGCTTTAGGTGCGACCACCCGTGCTCCCAACTGAGCTTGCCGCTGCCGACAGAGGCCCGGGAGCGTGCTGTCGTGGCATTGCCGGCGGGAGACAACACGCGCCACCTACGGTGACCGGCAGCTCCAACGCCAGCGCCACAGAAGGACAAAAGCCCCACTTGGGTGCCGAAGCGAACTCTCCCAGCACAGCGCACGCGCCAACACGTCCGCACAGCTGCGATACAAACCACCTGCGAGAACCGCTGGGGCGACCGAGCAGCAGACGGCGTCGCGGCGCCGAGCGCCGAGCGGCGGCGCATCCTCAGCGCACACAGTCCTCAATCGGACCAGCACACTGCAGATGGCCACCGCGCTTCGCACCGGGCCCGCGAGGACCTACTTTGGCCGCAAGGCGCCGCGAGCAGGGGGCGCCGGCGCGCAGCTGCGCCGCCTGCCGCGTCCGTCGGCCGGCGCGCCTGCCACTGGCCGCCCCCACCAGCCGGCTGTAGCGCGTGCGCCCACGCACCGCGCTGCCAGCACGCCGGGCGGCCCCCCCTCACCGGCCGGGGACGGTCCCACCCAGCCACCGCCGCGTATCGCCTCACACCCAGATCCCCTTTCACGTTCGTGGGCATGGTGGGTCCCCTTTCACGTTCGTGGGCATGGTGGGTATCCCTGAAACAACCGGTTAATAGCTCGACCGATCGTCGCCAACACTGATTCACCTCTAGCGAGAACAACCGCACCACAACGGGTTACCTGTTGTTCATTTGCGTAACGTCACCAGCAAACGTAGACGTCCATCGCCATTTGCAACGAGTATTGCATGCCTGTGTCAGGTGTCACAACACACTACGTCTGCCCACATAGACGCAACAACATGTGCACGCCTCGAGAACACGTGGAAGGTAGCCCCCGTACGTATGCGGTGTCCATTGCGCGAACGACTGTCAGCCGGCCTCTGCAGGATGTCGCAGATGTGGAACGCGGTGCAACATGCTATCACGGTGTGTGAGAAGAGACGACTACGTCCGAATACACGCTCCACCACATCAACAGACTGCTCATGCTGATCGCCATCCAGGGCGTCCGTTCCTCCCACACGTCTGAATGGCGTACCACACTGCAATCCAGCTCTTATAGGGAGACGACACGTAGCTGCGTGCACAATATTTGGACTGTATGGTCTGCCGTTGCTAGGCGCAGTCGTCGTACGGTCACACATGTGCCACGATGTATCATTCAGTACATACGGACCAATGTGCAGTACAGTTTGTGGGTTTTGCGTACATCGGCGGACAGGTGACAGGCCGTACCACAACGTAGGCTGAGTACGTCGGCATGCGAAGGGCATTGAACATGCAAACTTCTCAACGACCAGCTTGCGAAGGCAGGGGGGAAGGGGGGGGGGCATGTACGTCCTGCTGCTATCCACATTAGAGTGTATAGCAGGAGCATGTGGAAAGTCAGCAACACCTGCAAGGTGTTTAACATGACGCGATACACAGGGGACCGGGCAGTGCGAATAGCGAACTATATTGCGAGGGTTGCGGTTAGGCAACACTACACTAATTTAACGAGTTGCATAACAATTACAGAGCAGGTTCAGCGACAACGTGCGTCAGGTTAAGGCGCAATATAGGTTATGTTGAGGCGCAATATAGGTTAGGTTGAGGCGCAATATAGGTTAGGTTAAGGCACAACATGGGTTACGTTAAAGCGCAAATTAGGTTATGTTAAGGCACAACATGGGTTACGTTAAGGCACAACATGGGTTACGTTAAGGCACAACATGGGTTACGTTAAGGCACAACATGGGTTACGTTAAGGCACAAATTAGGTTACGTTAAGGCACAAATTAGGTTACGTTAAGGCACAAATTAGGTTACGTTAAGGCACAAATTAGGTTACGTTAAGGCACAAATTAGGTTACGTTAAGGCACAACATGGGTTACGTTAAGGCACAACATGGGTTACGTTAAGGCACAACATGGGTTACGTTAAGGCACAACATGGGTTACGTTAAGGCACAACATGGGTTACGTTAAGGCACAAATTGGGTTACGTTAAGGCACAAATTGGGTTACGTTAAGGCACAAATTGGGTTACGTTAAGGCACAAATTGGGTTACGTTAAGGCACAAATTGGGTTACGTTAAGGCACAAATTGGGTTACGTTAAGGCACAAATTGGGTTACGTTAAGGCACAAATTGGGTTACGTTAAGGCACAAATTGGGTTACGTTAAGGCACAAATTGGGTTACGTTAAGGCACAACATGGGTTACGTTAAGGCACAAATTGGGTTACGTTAAGGCACAACATGGGTTACGTTAAGGTACAACATGGGTTAGGTTAAGGTACAATATGGGTTAGGTTAAGGTACAATATGGGTTAGGTTAAGGTACAATATGGGTTAGGTTAAGGTACAATATGGGTTAGGTTAAGGCACAATATGGGTTACGTTAAGGCACAACATGGGTTAGGTTAAGGCACAACATGGGTTAGGTTAAGGCACAACATGGGTTAGGTTAAGGCACAACATGGGTTAGGTTAAGGCACAACATGGGTTAGGTTAAGGCACAACATGGGTTAGGTTAAGGCACAACATGGGTTAGGTTAAGGCACAACATGGGTTAGGTTAAGGCACAACATGGGTTAGGTTAAGGCACAACATGGGTTAGGTTAAGGCACAACATGGGTTAGGTTAAGGCACAACATGGGTTAGGTTAAGGCACAACATGGGTTAGGTTAAGGCACAACATGGGTTAGGTTAAGGCACAACATGGGTTAGGTTAAGGCACAACGTAGGTTAGGTTAAGGTACAACGTAGGTTAGGTTAAGGTACAACGTAGGTTAGGTTAAGGTACAACGTAGGTTAGGTTAAGGTACAACGTAGGTTAGGTTAAGGTACAACGTAGGTTAGGTTAAGGTACAACGTAGGTTAGGTTAAGGTACAACGTAGGTTAGGTTAAGGTACAACGTAGGTTAGGTTAAGGTACAACGTAGGTTAGGTTAAGGTACAACGTAGGTTAGGTTAAGGTACAACGTAGGTTAGGTTAAGGTACAACGTAGGTTAGGTTAAGGTACAACGTAGGTTAGGTTAAGGCGCAATGTCGGTTAGGTTAAGGTACGATATAGCTTAAGTTAAGGTACAATATAGCTTAGGTTAAGGTACACATTGTTGTAGGGAAAGGTGTATTTGGGGGGGGGGGCGGCAGGTTCGTTGATAGTGATTATCGTAAGTGCATGCCTGCGGGATCATCCGATTTGTCACGTCAGGATGCACTTGTGGCTCATGACAGGCGGCGTTCCGATTCCAAGGTTGTGGCAGATCTGTGTCTTTCATTCCTGCCATTGTTTGTGTACTGTGACAGGAGGCAGTATTGTGATGTTGGGTGCACCCCTGTGTAGGACATGTGTGGGTGTTCGTGGCTTAGCTGAGCAATGGCGGATGTCGGAAGGGTGGGATATTCTGTTTTCTGGGTGGACCTCCCGGTCTGGTTATGATAGTGTGGATTGTGTAATGTGGCGGAGAGGATGCACTGGATGTTCTTCCATGCTGGTGGTTAGATATTGTGTGTGTGTGTGCCTGTTACAGGCAGAGAGTAGTGTGTGATAAGAGAGTAGTGTGTGATAAGAGTGTCTGGCTGACGTGTGGTTCTCATTATGTGCAGAGTCTTTCAGCATGTATAGGGACGGTTGTATATATTATCTGTATTCTGATGGCTCTGCATCTATTACTAATCAGTGCCGTGTCTACGGTTACTCTGGTTCCAGTCGAAACTGTTCTATCTCTGTACATTAGTGACACTGCGGCTCCACTATGTTGCCGGCCCTGTCGGCCGTTTCCCCCAGTGTATGGCTAATGATTATCAGCAATCAGTCTATTAGTCAATACCGGTAGTGTGACGACGTCAAATGTCCGGGATGGGGGAAGCTACACCCTTCCCGTGGGTCAGGGCCTAGAAAGACTCTTCCCACGCAGGAGGCTCGGACTGTCGTTACTCTTCCGAGAAATATATTTGCCCAGCGTTTTTTGTGACTGCGAGTGCGACGCCCACGGGTACCGACATGGATGGGGCGCGTCCTAGCTGATCGCTCGGCATGGGAATCAGTACAGTGAGCAATGCGATCGCGTCTGTAGCTTGTACGTGGTACAGCTCGCAGCTCATGTATAGGGACAGCGGGAATGTCGCATATTGGACATAACTCTTCATGAAACGCAAGTTATAGGTGTGGATTGCACATTACGAGTGCGGGAAACTTCCGCCGTTCATCCGCTGGCGT
>NC_064645.1:348577731-348580231 GCF_023864345.2 Schistocerca serialis cubense
ACGCGACCTGCGGAAGGCGCCCTGTGTCCGCGCGAACTCCCAGCGGCGCCGCTTGCGCTTCTGCAGCGGCGGGGCAGCAGGCGGCCGCTTGGATGATAGGCGCGGCCGCTGTGCCCTGGTGATCGACCTCTCCCCCCTGGACCCGACCGACGCAAGGGCATCCGGGAGCATGCCCAGGATGACATCGGGCGGCGTGCCCCGCCCCAGACCAATGACTCGATCCAGAGCAGAGAAACGCTGGGCGGAAGCAGGTAGCCCCGCCAGATGCTCCCAGATGGCGGCGTCAGTCGGCCCCTCCGGCGGCGGCCCGGTGGTGTCGGCCGCGAAGTCCTCGGCTGCGTCGACGGGCGGCGCAGCGGCCTCGCCCGCGTCAGGCAGCGAGCTCGCTGCTCCCCGGCGGGACGCCGGCTCTTCCCCCCGACCAATCTCAAGCGCCTCCATGAATTGGCGGACAAGCTGCTTGTGGGCAGCTTGCCGCCGTCGGCACTTGATTGCCTCAAGCGTTCGGTCGGGGAACATCCTAATAAGCTCTTGATTAACGAAGAAGAACCGGGCGTCCCTCTCAAGGAACAGTTCGGCCTCAGCCTTGGCGAGCGACAGGACTTCTTCCTCCGTCAAGAGAGTCATAGTTACTCCCGCCGTTTACCCGCGCTTGCTTGAATTTCTTCACGTTGACATTCAGAGCACTGGGCAGAAATCACATTGCGTCAACACCCGCTAGGGCCATCGCAATGCTTTGTTTTAATTAGACAGTCGGATTCCCCCAGTCCGTGCCAGTTCTGAGTTGATCGTTGAATGGCGGCCGAAGAGAATCCGCGCACCCGCGCGCCCCCGGAGGAGCACGCTAAGGCGGACGCGGCCTCGCAGCAAGGAAGATCCGTGGGAGGCCAAGGCACGGGACCGAGCTCGGATCCTGCACGCAGGTTGAAGCACCGGGGCGCGAACGCCGCGCAGGCGCGCGCATCCTGCACCGCCGGCCAGCACGAGGCCGACCAACGGCGAGAGCAGACCACGCCCGCGCTAAACGCCCGCACTTACCGGCACCCCTACGGCACTCACCTCGCCCAGGCCCGGCACGTTAGCGCTGACCCACTTCCCGACCAAGCCCGACACGCCCCGATCCTCAGAGCCAATCCTTATCCCGAAGTTACGGATCCAATTTGCCGACTTCCCTTACCTACATTATTCTATCGACTAGAGGCTCTTCACCTTGGAGACCTGCTGCGGATATGGGTACGAACCGGCGCGACACCTCCACGTGGCCCTCTCCCGGATTTTCAAGGTCCGAGGGGAAGATCGGGACACCGCCGCAACTGCGGTGCTCTTCGCGTTCCAAACCCTATCTCCCTGCTAGAGGATTCCAGGGAACTCGAACGCTCATGCAGAAAAGAAAACTCTTCCCCGATCTCCCGACGGCGTCTCCGGGTCCTTTTGGGTTACCCCGACGAGCATCTCTAAAAGAGGGGCCCGACTTGTATCGGTTCCGCTGCCGGGTTCCGGAATAGGAACCGGATTCCCTTTCGCCCAACGGGGGCCAGCACAAAGTGCATCATGCTATGACGGCCCCCATCAACATCGGATTTCTCCTAGGGCTTAGGATCGACTGACTCGTGTGCAACGGCTGTTCACACGAAACCCTTCTCCGCGTCAGCCCTCCAGGGCCTCGCTGGAGTATTTGCTACTACCACCAAGATCTGCACCGACGGCGGCTCCAGGCAGGCTCACGCCCAGACCCTTCTGCGCCCACCGCCGCGACCCTCCTACTCGTCAGGGCTTCGCGGCCGGCCGCAAGGACCGGCCATGACTGCCAGACTGACGGCCGAGTATAGGCACGACGCTTCAGCGCCATCCATTTTCAGGGCTAGTTGCTTCGGCAGGTGAGTTGTTACACACTCCTTAGCGGATTCCGACTTCCATGGCCACCGTCCTGCTGTCTTAAGCAACCAACGCCTTTCATGGTTTCCCATGAGCGTCGATTCGGGCGCCTTAACTCGGCGTTTGGTTCATCCCACAGCGCCAGTTCTGCTTACCAAAAGTGGCCCACTTGGCACTCCGATCCGAGTCGTTTGCTCGCGGCTTCAGCATATCAAGCAAGCCGGAGATCTCACCCATTTAAAGTTTGAGAATAGGTTGAGGTCGTTTCGGCCCCAAGGCCTCTAATCATTCGCTTTACCGGATGAGACTCGTACGAGCACCAGCTATCCTGAGGGAAACTTCGGAGGGAACCAGCTACTAGATGGTTCGATTAGTCTTTCGCCCCTATACCCAGCTCCGACGATCGATTTGCACGTCAGAATCGCTACGGACCTCCATCAGGGTTTCCCCTGACTTCGTCCTGGCCAGGCATAGTTCACCATCTTTCGGGTCCCAACGTGTACGCTCTAGGTGCGCCTCACCTCGCAATGAGGACGAGACGCCCCGGGAGTGCGGAGGCCGCCGCCCCGTGAAGGGCGGGGAAGCCCCATCCTCCCTCGGCCCGCGCAAGGCGAGACCTTCACTT
>NC_064645.1:348582731-348587731 GCF_023864345.2 Schistocerca serialis cubense
CTGATCGCCTTCGAACCTCTAACTTTCGTTCTTGATTAATGAAAACATACTTGGCAAATGCTTTCGCTTCTGTTCGTCTTGCGACGATCCAAGAATTTCACCTCTAACGTCGCAATACGAATGCCCCCGCCTGTCCCTATTAATCATTACCTCGGGTTCCGAAAACCAACAAAATAGAACCGAGGTCCTATTCCATTATTCCATGCACACAGTATTCAGGCGGGCTTGCCTGATTTAAGCACTCTAATTTGTTCAAAGTAAACGTGCCGGCCCACCGAGACACTCAATAAAGAGCACCCTGGTAGGATTTCAACGGGGTCCGCCTCGGGACGCACGAGCACGCACGAGGCGGTCGCACGCCTTCGGCTCGCCCCACCGGCAGGACGTCCCACGATACATGCCAGTTAAACACCGACGGGCGGTGAACCAACAGCGTGGGACACAAATCCAACTACGAGCTTTTTAACCGCAACAACTTTAATATACGCTATTGGAGCTGGAATTACCGCGGCTGCTGGCACCAGACTTGCCCTCCAATAGATACTCGTTAAAGGATTTAAAGTGTACTCATTCCGATTACGGGGCCTCGGATGAGTCCCGTATCGTTATTTTTCGTCACTACCTCCCCGTGCCGGGAGTGGGTAATTTGCGCGCCTGCTGCCTTCCTTGGATGTGGTAGCCGTTTCTCAGGCTCCCTCTCCGGAATCGAACCCTGATTCCCCGTTACCCGTTACAACCATGGTAGGCGCAGAACCTACCATCGACAGTTGATAAGGCAGACATTTGAAAGATGCGTCGCCGGTACGAGGACCGTGCGATCAGCCCAAAGTTATTCAGAGTCACCAAGGCAAACGGACCGGACGAGCCGACCGATTGGTTTTGATCTAATAAAAGCGTCCCTTCCATCTCTGGTCGGGACTCTGTTTGCATGTATTAGCTCTAGAATTACCACAGTTATCCAAGTAACGTGGGTACGATCTAAGGAACCATAACTGATTTAATGAGCCATTCGCGGTTTCACCTTAATGCGGCTTGTACTGAGACATGCATGGCTTAATCTTTGAGACAAGCATATGACTACTGGCAGGATCAACCAGGGAGCTGCGTCAACTAGAGCTGAGCAGCCAGCCGCCCGGGAGTGTGTCCCAGGGGCCCGCGCGAACACGCAAGCGTCCGCTCAATTATTCTGCAAACAGGAGGAGGCTGAGCTCCCCTGCACAACACACCTCGAAACCCTCTCAGGTCCCGGCGGCGCGCAGCGCCGTCCTAAGTACTTGGTCGGGTTCGAGAGAGGCGCAATCGCCCGGAGTTAGGCGAGTAGACGCTTTAGGTGCGACCACCCGTGCTCCCAACTGAGCTTGCCGCTGCCGACAGAGGCCCGGGAGCGTGCTGTCGTGGCATTGCCGGCGGGAGACAACACGCGCCACCTACGGTGACCGGCAGCTCCAACGCCAGCGCCACAGAAGGACAAAAGCCCCACTTGGGTGCCGAAGCGAACTCTCCCAGCACAGCGCACGCGCCAACACGTCCGCACAGCTGCGATACAAACCACCTGCGAGAACCGCTGGGGCGACCGAGCAGCAGACGGCGTCGCGGCGCCGAGCGCCGAGCGGCGGCGCATCCTCAGCGCACACAGTCCTCAATCGGACCAGCACACTGCAGATGGCCACCGCGCTTCGCACCGGGCCCGCGAGGACCTACTTTGGCCGCAAGGCGCCGCGAGCAGGGGGCGCCGGCGCGCAGCTGCGCCGCCTGCCGCGTCCGTCGGCCGGCGCGCCTGCCACTGGCCGCCCCCACCAGCCGGCTGTAGCGCGTGCGCCCACGCACCGCGCTGCCAGCACGCCGGGCGGCCCCCCCTCACCGGCCGGGGACGGTCCCACCCAGCCACCGCCGCGTATCGCCTCACACCCAGATCCCCTTTCACGTTCGTGGGCATGGTGGGTCCCCTTTCACGATCGTGGGCATGGTGGGTATCCCTGAAACAACCGGTTAATAGCTCGACCGATCGTCGCCAACACTGATTCACCTCTAGCGAGAACAACCGCACCACAACGGGTTACCTGTTGTTCATTTGCGTAACGTCACCAGCAAACGTAGACGTCCATCGCCATTTGCAACGAGTATTGCATGCCTGTGTCAGGTGTCACAACACACTACGTCTGCCCACATAGACGCAACAACATGTGCACGCCTCGAGAACACGTGGAAGGTAGCCCCCGTACGTATGCGGTGTCCATTGCGCGAACGACTGTCAGCCGGCCTCTGCAGGATGTCGCAGATGTGGAACGCGGTGCAACATGCTATCACGGTGTGTGAGAAGAGACGACTACGTCCGAATACACGCTCCACCACATCAACAGACTGCTCATGCTGATCGCCATCCAGGGCGTCCGTTCCTCCCACACGTCTGAATGGCGTACCACACTGCAATCCAGCTCTTATAGGGAGACGACACGTAGCTGCGTGCACAATATTTGGACTGTATGGTCTGCCGTTGCTAGGCGCAGTCGTCGTACGGTCACACATGTGCCACGATGTATCATTCAGTACATACGGACCAATGTGCAGTACAGTTTGTGGGTTTTGCGTACATCGGCGGACAGGTGACAGGCCGTACCACAACGTAGGCTGAGTACGTCGGCATGCGAAGGGCATTGAACATGCAAACTTCTCAACGACCAGCTTGCGAAGGCAGGGGGGAAGGGGGGGGGGGCATGTACGTCCTGCTGCTATCCACATTAGAGTGTATAGCAGGAGCATGTGGAAAGTCAGCAACACCTGCAAGGTGTTTAACATGACGCGATACACAGGGGACCGGGCAGTGCGAATAGCGAACTATATTGCGAGGGTTGCGGTTAGGCAACACTACACTAATTTAACGAGTTGCATAACAATTACAGAGCAGGTTCAGCGACAACGTGCGTCAGGTTAAGGCGCAATATAGGTTATGTTGAGGCGCAATATAGGTTAGGTTGAGGCGCAATATAGGTTAGGTTAAGGCACAACATGGGTTACGTTAAAGCGCAAATTAGGTTATGTTAAGGCACAACATGGGTTACGTTAAGGCACAACATGGGTTACGTTAAGGCACAACATGGGTTACGTTAAGGCACAACATGGGTTACGTTAAGGCACAAATTAGGTTACGTTAAGGCACAAATTAGGTTACGTTAAGGCACAAATTAGGTTACGTTAAGGCACAAATTAGGTTACGTTAAGGCACAAATTAGGTTACGTTAAGGCACAAATTAGGTTACGTTAAGGCACAACATGGGTTACGTTAAGGCACAACATGGGTTACGTTAAGGCACAACATGGGTTACGTTAAGGCACAACATGGGTTACGTTAAGGCACAACATGGGTTACGTTAAGGCACAAATTGGGTTACGTTAAGGCACAAATTGGGTTACGTTAAGGCACAAATTGGGTTACGTTAAGGCACAAATTGGGTTACGTTAAGGCACAAATTGGGTTACGTTAAGGCACAAATTGGGTTACGTTAAGGCACAAATTGGGTTACGTTAAGGCACAAATTGGGTTACGTTAAGGCACAAATTGGGTTACGTTAAGGCACAAATTGGGTTACGTTAAGGCACAACATGGGTTACGTTAAGGCACAAATTGGGTTACGTTAAGGCACAACATGGGTTACGTTAAGGTACAACATGGGTTAGGTTAAGGTACAATATGGGTTAGGTTAAGGTACAATATGGGTTAGGTTAAGGTACAATATGGGTTAGGTTAAGGTACAATATGGGTTAGGTTAAGGCACAATATGGGTTACGTTAAGGCACAACATGGGTTAGGTTAAGGCACAACATGGGTTAGGTTAAGGCACAACATGGGTTAGGTTAAGGCACAACATGGGTTAGGTTAAGGCACAACATGGGTTAGGTTAAGGCACAACATGGGTTAGGTTAAGGCACAACATGGGTTAGGTTAAGGCACAACATGGGTTAGGTTAAGGCACAACATGGGTTAGGTTAAGGCACAACATGGGTTAGGTTAAGGCACAACATGGGTTAGGTTAAGGCACAACATGGGTTAGGTTAAGGCACAACATGGGTTAGGTTAAGGCACAACATGGGTTAGGTTAAGGCACAACGTGGGTTAGGTTAAGGCACAACGTAGGTTAGGTTAAGGTACAACGTAGGTTAGGTTAAGGTACAACGTAGGTTAGGTTAAGGTACAACGTAGGTTAGGTTAAGGTACAACGTAGGTTAGGTTAAGGTACAACGTAGGTTAGGTTAAGGTACAACGTAGGTTAGGTTAAGGTACAACGTAGGTTAGGTTAAGGTACAACGTAGGTTAGGTTAAGGTACAACGTAGGTTAGGTTAAGGTACAACGTAGGTTAGGTTAAGGTACAACGTAGGTTAGGTTAAGGTACAACGTAGGTTAGGTTAAGGTACAACGTAGGTTAGGTTAAGGTACAACGTAGGTTAGGTTAAGGTACAACGTAGGTTAGGTTAAGGCGCAATGTCGGTTAGGTTAAGGTACGATATAGCTTAAGTTAAGGTACAATATAGCTTAGGTTAAGGTACACATTGTTGTAGGGAAAGGTGTATTTGGGGGGGGGGGGCGGCAGGTTCGTTGATAGTGATTATCGTAAGTGCATGCCTGCGGGATCATCCGATTTGTCACGTCAGGATGCACTTGTGGCTCATGACAGGCGGCGTTCCGATTCCAAGGTTGTGGCAGATCTGTGTCTTTCATTCCTGCCATTGTTTGTGTACTGTGACAGGAGGCAGTATTGTGATGTTGGGTGCACCCCTGTGTAGGACATGTGTGGGTGTTCGTGGCTTAGCTGAGCAATGGCGGATGTCGGAAGGGTGGGATATTCTGTTTTCTGGGTGGACCTCCCGGTCTGGTTATGATAGTGTGGATTGTGTAATGTGGCGGAGAGGATGCACTGGATGTTCTTCCATGCTGGTGGTTAGATATTGTGTGTGTGTGTGCCTGTTACAGGCAGAGAGTAGTGTGTGATAAGAGAGTAGTGTG
>NC_064645.1:348595231-348600231 GCF_023864345.2 Schistocerca serialis cubense
CTTTCGCTTCTGTTCGTCTTGCGACGATCCAAGAATTTCACCTCTAACGTCGCAATACGAATGCCCCCGCCTGTCCCTATTAATCATTACCTCGGGTTCCGAAAACCAACAAAATAGAACCGAGGTCCTATTCCATTATTCCATGCACACAGTATTCAGGCGGGCTTGCCTGCTTTAAGCACTCTAATTTGTTCAAAGTAAACGTGCCGGCCCACCGAGACACTCAATAAAGAGCACCCTGGTAGGATTTCAACGGGGTCCGCCTCGGGACGCACGAGCACGCACGAGGCGGTCGCACGCCTTCGGCTCGCCCCACCGGCAGGACGTCCCACGATACATGCCAGTTAAACACCGACGGGCGGTGAACCAACAGCGTGGGACACAAATCCAACTACGAGCTTTTTAACCGCAACAACTTTAATATACGCTATTGGAGCTGGAATTACCGCGGCTGCTGGCACCAGACTTGCCCTCCAATAGATACTCGTTAAAGGATTTAAAGTGTACTCATTCCGATTACGGGGCCTCGGATGAGTCCCGTATCGTTATTTTTCGTCACTACCTCCCCGTGCCGGGAGTGGGTAATTTGCGCGCCTGCTGCCTTCCTTGGATGTGGTAGCCGTTTCTCAGGCTCCCTCTCCGGAATCGAACCCTGATTCCCCGTTACCCGTTACAACCATGGTAGGCGCAGAACCTACCATCGACAGTTGATAAGGCAGACATTTGAAAGATGCGTCGCCGGTACGAGGACCGTGCGATCAGCCCAAAGTTATTCAGAGTCACCAAGGCAAACGGACCGGACGAGCCGACCGATTGGTTTTGATCTAATAAAAGCGTCCCTTCCATCTCTGGTCGGGACTCTGTTTGCATGTATTAGCTCTAGAATTACCACAGTTATCCAAGTAACGTGGGTACGATCTAAGGAACCATAACTGATTTAATGAGCCATTCGCGGTTTCACCTTAATGCGGCTTGTACTGAGACATGCATGGCTTAATCTTTGAGACAAGCATATGACTACTGGCAGGATCAACCAGGGAGCTGCGTCAACTAGAGCTGAGCAGCCGGCCGCCCGGGAGTGTGTCCCGGGGGCCCGCGCGAACACGCAAGCGTCCGCTCAATTATTCTGCAAACAGGAGGAGGCTGAGCTCCCCTGCACAACACACCTCGAAACCCTCTCAGGTCCCGGCGGCGCGCAGCGCCGTCCTAAGTACTTGGTCGGGTTCGAGAGAGGCGCAATCGCCCGGAGTTAGGCGAGTAGACGCTTTAGGTGCGACCACCCGTGCTCCCAACTGAGCTTGCCGCTGCCGACAGAGGCCCGGGAGCGTGCTGTCGTGGCATTGCCGGCGGGAGACAACACGCGCCACCTACGGTGACCGGCAGCTCCAACGCCAGCGCCACAGAAGGACAAAAGCCCCACTTGGGTGCCGAAGCGAACTCTCCCAGCACAGCGCACGCGCCAACACGTCCGCACAGCTGCGATACAAACCACCTGCGAGAACCGCTGGGGCGACCGAGCAGCAGACGGCGTCGCGGCGCCGAGCGCCGAGCGGCGGCGCATCCTCAGCGCACACAGTCCTCAATCGGACCAGCACACTGCAGATGGCCACCGCGCTTCGCACCGGGCCCGCGAGGACCTACTTTGGCCGCAAGGCGCCGCGAGCAGGGGGCGCCGGCGCGCAGCTGCGCCGCCTGCCGCGTCCGTCGGCCGGCGCGCCTGCCACTGGCCGCCCCCACCAGCCGGCTGTAGCGCGTGCGCCCACGCACCGCGCTGCCAGCACGCCGGGCGGCCCCCCCTCACCGGCCGGGGACGGTCCCACCCAGCCACCGCCGCGTATCGCCTCACACCCAGATCCCCTTTCACGTTCGTGGGCATGGTGGGTCCCCTTTCACGTTCGTGGGCATGGTGGGTATCCCTGAAACAACCGGTTAATAGCTCGACCGATCGTCGCCAACACTGATTCACCTCTAGCGAGAACAACCGCACCACAACGGGTTACCTGTTGTTCATTTGCGTAACGTCACCAGCAAACGTAGACGTCCATCGCCATTTGCAACGAGTATTGCATGCCTGTGTCAGGTGTCACAACACACTACGTCTGCCCACATAGACGCAACAACATGTGCACGCCTCGAGAACACGTGGAAGGTAGCCCCCGTACGTATGCGGTGTCCATTGCGCGAACGACTGTCAGCCGGCCTCTGCAGGATGTCGCAGATGTGGAACGCGGTGCAACATGCTATCACGGTGTGTGAGAAGAGACGACTACGTCCGAATACACGCTCCACCACATCAACAGACTGCTCATGCTGATCGCCATCCAGGGCGTCCGTTCCTCCCACACGTCTGAATGGCGTACCACACTGCAATCCAGCTCTTATAGGGAGACGACACGTAGCTGCGTGCACAATATTTGGACTGTATGGTCTGCCGTTGCTAGGCGCAGTCGTCGTACGGTCACACATGTTCCACGATGTATCATTCAGTACATACGGACCAATGTGCAGTACAGTTTGTGGGTTTTGCGTACATCGGCGGACAGGTGACAGGCCGTACCACAACGTAGGCTGAGTACGTCGGCATGCGAAGGGCATTGAACATGCAAACTTCTCAACGACCAGCTTGCGAAGGCAGGGGGGAAGGGGGGGGGGCATGTACGTCCTGCTGCTATCCACATTAGAGTGTATAGCAGGAGCATGTGGAAAGTCAGCAACACCTGCAAGGTGTTTAACATGACGCGATACACAGGGGACCGGGCAGTGCGAATAGCGAACTATATTGCGAGGGTTGCGGTTAGGCAACACTACACTAATTTAACGAGTTGCATAACAATTACAGAGCAGGTTCAGCGACAACGTGCGTCAGGTTAAGGCGCAATATAGGTTATGTTGAGGCGCAATATAGGTTAGGTTGAGGCGCAATATAGGTTAGGTTAAGGCACAACATGGGTTACGTTAAAGCGCAAATTAGGTTATGTTAAGGCACAACATGGGTTACGTTAAGGCACAACATGGGTTACGTTAAGGCACAACATGGGTTACGTTAAGGCACAACATGGGTTACGTTAAGGCACAAATTAGGTTACGTTAAGGCACAAATTAGGTTACGTTAAGGCACAAATTAGGTTACGTTAAGGCACAAATTAGGTTACGTTAAGGCACAAATTAGGTTACGTTAAGGCACAAATTAGGTTACGTTAAGGCACAACATGGGTTACGTTAAGGCACAACATGGGTTACGTTAAGGCACAACATGGGTTACGTTAAGGCACAACATGGGTTACGTTAAGGCACAACATGGGTTACGTTAAGGCACAAATTGGGTTACGTTAAGGCACAAATTGGGTTACGTTAAGGCACAAATTGGGTTACGTTAAGGCACAAATTGGGTTACGTTAAGGCACAAATTGGGTTACGTTAAGGCACAAATTGGGTTACGTTAAGGCACAAATTGGGTTACGTTAAGGCACAAATTGGGTTACGTTAAGGCACAAATTGGGTTACGTTAAGGCACAAATTGGGTTACGTTAAGGCACAACATGGGTTACGTTAAGGCACAAATTGGGTTACGTTAAGGCACAACATGGGTTACGTTAAGGTACAACATGGGTTAGGTTAAGGTACAATATGGGTTAGGTTAAGGTACAATATGGGTTAGGTTAAGGTACAATATGGGTTAGGTTAAGGCACAATATGGGTTACGTTAAGGCACAACATGGGTTAGGTTAAGGCACAACATGGGTTAGGTTAAGGCACAACATGGGTTAGGTTAAGGCACAACATGGGTTAGGTTAAGGCACAACATGGGTTAGGTTAAGGCACAACATGGGTTAGGTTAAGGCACAACATGGGTTAGGTTAAGGCACAACATGGGTTAGGTTAAGGCACAACATGGGTTAGGTTAAGGCACAACATGGGTTAGGTTAAGGCACAACATGGGTTAGGTTAAGGCACAACATGGGTTAGGTTAAGGCACAACATGGGTTAGGTTAAGGCACAACGTAGGTTAGGTTAAGGTACAACGTAGGTTAGGTTAAGGTACAACGTAGGTTAGGTTAAGGTACAACGTAGGTTAGGTTAAGGTACAACGTAGGTTAGGTTAAGGTACAACGTAGGTTAGGTTAAGGTACAACGTAGGTTAGGTTAAGGTACAACGTAGGTTAGGTTAAGGTACAACGTAGGTTAGGTTAAGGTACAACGTAGGTTAGGTTAAGGTACAACGTAGGTTAGGTTAAGGTACAACGTAGGTTAGGTTAAGGTACAACGTAGGTTAGGTTAAGGTACAACGTAGGTTAGGTTAAGGTACAACGTAGGTTAGGTTAAGGTACAACGTAGGTTAGGTTAAGGCGCAATGTCGGTTAGGTTAAGGTACGATATAGCTTAAGTTAAGGTACAATATAGCTTAGGTTAAGGTACACATTGTTGTAGGGAAAGGTGTATTTGGGGGGGGGGGGGCGGCAGGTTCGTTGATAGTGATTATCGTAAGTGCATGCCTGCGGGATCATCCGATTTGTCACGTCAGGATGCACTTGTGGCTCATGACAGGCGGCGTTCCGATTCCAAGGTTGTGGCAGATCTGTGTCTTTCATTCCTGCCATTGTTTGTGTACTGTGACAGGAGGCAGTATTGTGATGTTGGGTGCACCCCTGTGTAGGACATGTGTGGGTGTTCGTGGCTTAGCTGAGCAATGGCGGATGTCGGAAGGGTGGGATATTCTGTTTTCTGGGTGGACCTCCCGGTCTGGTTATGATAGTGTGGATTGTGTAATGTGGCGGAGAGGATGCACTGGATGTTCTTCCATGCTGGTGGTTAGATATTGTGTGTGTGTGTGCCTGTTACAGGCAGAGAGTAGTGTGTGATAAGAGAGTAGTGTGTGATAAGAGTGTCTGGCTGACGTGTGGTTCTCATTATGTGCAGAGTCTTTCAGCATGTATAGGGACGGTTGTATATATTATCTGTATTCTGATGGCTCTGCATCTATTACTAATCAGTGCCGTGTC
>NC_064645.1:348605231-348607731 GCF_023864345.2 Schistocerca serialis cubense
TTGCTTCTACCTCCTCTGCTGAGAAAGGGCGCACGTTTGTATCGTTAAGATACGGGATCGAGAGAGCCTGACGTATTTCTCGCTGCTCGTGCGAGTCCTGGTCCTCGATATCATCTGGAAGTAATGTGTCCAACAGCAATCTTGCTGTTTCTTCCCAATTCTTGGTCGTGTCACCATCCCCAGCACGCAGCGTAGACAGCATCATGGGCGATCTAATTTTTTCTCGAACGATTTTGTAGGGAACTCCCCAAGGGTCTGTTCCCAGCTGATCGTTCACAAATCTTTCCCAGGATTGGCGCCTTGTAATGTCTAACTGATCCTTGTATCTCTGCTTCAGACGACGATAAATACGCAGGTGGTATTGTCGTTCGTCTTGGGCAAAGCTCCTTTGGTAGTTGCTTCGAGCCCTTCTGACCGATCGTTTAAGCACAGTCAATTCAGGGGTCCACGGGGTGGACTCCCTGCAGATGTATCTCGCTATTCGAGGTACAGATAGTGTGATGGCTGTTTGCACGGAGAGTAGATAGGGACAGCGGGAATCTCGTTAATCCATTCATGCGCGTCACTAATTAGATGACGAGGCATTTGGCTATCAAAGCCGTCTTTATTCACGTACAGTGAATAACACAAATAAGTGAATACCCACAAAGCGGGTTTACAGATGTTACATAAATTACAAAACACACTTAATATTAGACACAGTACATGAACAAAGAGAGGTATTATGCCTGAGAGGCCAGGCAGCAGCCGAAGGATTGAGACCACGCTAACCAACGCCAGTGCGGGGCATCGTGCGGCGGCGAGGGGCAGTCATAGATTCGAAACGCCGCGCCGCCATGATGCTGCCCAGAAGTACTCTGGTGCTCAATGTTGAAAGGTGGCCCTTCGTCACACCGACATCCTGCAATGCTTTAGCAGAGGCTGGAGACCAAACCCCACGCCAGTTGATGGTCGCCGACGTGGTGGTGAATTCCGTAACCACTGGAAACAGCTCGCGGATCTTGTCGTAGACAGCCTGCTTGTCGTAGACGGCTACTTTCTCACGGTGACACCTACCAAGATCACGATTGTCGCCAACCACCTGCGCATCGATGACAAATGCTGCAGTGTCACGGACCGCCACGATGTCTGGCTTTTTCAGGCCTTCAGATGTACGAAGGTGAGGCTCTAGCAGAACATTGTAGCCTCTGCGGCGGAGGCCTCGCGCCAGATAGGACGCCATGGCATCGTGTCGAGCAATGCGAGCCCCGTCGCTTCTCCAGCACTGTTGAATGACATGGTTGGCAGTCTCCGTGGCATTGCAGCCAGCGCGGCAACTGGTGTCACCTTCCCTCCCACGTAGCAGCCGTGCTCGAGTTGGTAAGGCATTAATCCGGACACGCAGGCATGAGATGTAGTCGCGGCCGGTTACGAACTGCCGCGTATTGGAGACCCAGCAGTGCTGCCCTGGTGTTCGGGCAGACTCGTGTAGCGCAGCGCCGTCGACCGACGAGTGCAGGCGGTCGGCCCAACACCGGCCCAACTGGTAACTGGACTTTATAACTTCCCCCTGCCATTGCAGGGCGTGGTCCAGTTGGTGAATTTCTCGCTGGATTAAGTCCTGGGAAGAATCGTCCACTGCCGCACCCAGTCCTTGCATCTTCGCCAATCTTCTCCTGCGAAGAAGAGGGCCCAGCCAGCGGGCTGCAGGCACCCCCAAGCCCCCATGAGAGATGGGGGCGTGGAAGTAACCGACCGGCGTATCTGCTGGCAGGTGCAGCCAAGATCGAAGGGCTGCACGAACACAGACGTCAAGGGAAGAGAGGGCCCCAAGACGAGTCCTCCCCAGGGCAAGGCCATGGAAAATACCCGGGAGGATGACAGAACGAAGGGCAAAAAGCCGCTGCTGAGGTTTGAGTGGTGCACGCTTGATGATGTCCAACTGCTTCTCGACCTCCCGCCGGGGATGAAAAAGACTGCGTCCGCACGTGGAAAATTGCAGGCCTAGATACTTGAAAGTATCTCCCATCGCCAGTGCTGGGATGTTGTTCCCCCCAGCACGAAAGATGACAGTCTCGTCGACCTTGGTTTTCTTCTCCCGGCCTGATGAGACAAGGGCGAGAGAAAAACACTTCCGTGGGTTGACCTCGAGCCCGAGATCCCCCAGGGCCGACGTGGCGATGGTGAGAAGTTCCTGCAATCCATCACGAGTCTCGGCGAACAGCAGGAGGTCATCAGCGAATGCAGCCGCATTTATCCGCCGTCCAAGAATGCGTGCACCAATATGAGCTAAGAGAGTCATAGTTACTCCCGCCGTTTACCCGCGCTTGCTTGAATTTCTTCACGTTGACATTCAGAGCACTGGGCAGAAATCACATTGCGTCAACACCCGCTAGGGCCATCGCAATGCTTTGTTTTAATTAGACAGTCGGATTCCCCCAGTCCGTGCCAGTTCTGAGTTGATCGTTGAATGGCGGCCGAAGAGAATCCGCGCACCCGCGCGCCCCCGGAGGAGCACGCT
>NC_064645.1:348612731-348617731 GCF_023864345.2 Schistocerca serialis cubense
GGCAAACGGACCGGACGAGCCGACCGATTGGTTTTGATCTAATAAAAGCGTCCCTTCCATCTCTGGTCGGGACTCTGTTTGCATGTATTAGCTCTAGAATTACCACAGTTATCCAAGTAACGTGGGTACGATCTAAGGAACCATAACTGATTTAATGAGCCATTCGCGGTTTCACCTTAATGCGGCTTGTACTGAGACATGCATGGCTTAATCTTTGAGACAAGCATATGACTACTGGCAGGATCAACCAGGGAGCTGCGTCAACTAGAGCTGAGCAGCCGGCCGCCCGGGAGTGTGTCCCGGGGGCCCGCGCGAACACGCAAGCGTCCGCTCAATTATTCTGCAAACAGGAGGAGGCTGAGCTCCCCTGCACAACACACCTCGAAACCCTCTCAGGTCCCGGCGGCGCGCAGCGCCGTCCTAAGTACTTGGTCGGGTTCGAGAGAGGCGCAATCGCCCGGAGTTAGGCGAGTAGACGCTTTAGGTGCGACCACCCGTGCTCCCAACTGAGCTTGCCGCTGCCGACAGAGGCCCGGGAGCGTGCTGTCGTGGCATTGCCGGCGGGAGACAACACGCGCCACCTACGGTGACCGGCAGCTCCAACGCCAGCGCCACAGAAGGACAAAAGCCCCACTTGGGTGCCGAAGCGAACTCTCCCAGCACAGCGCACGCGCCAACACGTCCGCACAGCTGCGATACAAACCACCTGCGAGAACCGCTGGGGCGACCGAGCAGCAGACGGCGTCGCGGCGCCGAGCGCCGAGCGGCGGCGCAACCTCAGCGCACACAGTCCTCAATCGGACCAGCACACTGCAGATGGCCACCGCGCTTCGCACCGGGCCCGCGAGGACCTACTTTGGCCGCAAGGCGCCGCGAGCAGGGGGCGCCGGCGCGCAGCTGCGCCGCCTGCCGCGTCCGTCGGCCGGCGCGCCTGCCACTGGCCGCCCCCACCAGCCGGCTGTAGCGCGTGCGCCCACGCACCGCGCTGCCAGCACGCCGGGCGGCCCCCCCTCACCGGCCGGGGACGGTCCCACCCAGCCACCGCCGCGTATCGCCTCACACCCAGATCCCCTTTCACGTTCGTGGGCATGGTGGGTCCCCTTTCACGTTCGTGGGCATGGTGGGTATCCCTGAAACAACCGGTTAATAGCTCGACCGATCGTCGCCAACACTGATTCACCTCTAGCGAGAACAACCGCACCACAACGGGTTACCTGTTGTTCATTTGCGTAACGTCACCAGCAAACGTAGACGTCCATCGCCATTTGCAACGAGTATTGCATGCCTGTGTCAGGTGTCACAACACACTACGTCTGCCCACATAGACGCAACAACATGTGCACGCCTCGAGAACACGTGGAAGGTAGCCCCCGTACGTATGCGGTGTCCATTGCGCCAACGACTGTCAGCCGGCCTCTGCAGGATGTCGCAGATGTGGAACGCGGTGCAACATGCTATCACGGTGTGTGAGAAGAGACGACTACGTCCGAATACACGCTCCACCACATCAACAGACTGCTCATGCTGATCGCCATCCAGGGCGTCCGTTCCTCCCACACGTCTGAATGGCGTACCACACTGCAATCCAGCTCTTATAGGGAGACGACACGTAGCTGCGTGCACAATATTTGGACTGTATGGTCTGCCGTTGCTAGGCGCAGTCGTCGTACGGTCACACATGTGCCACGATGTATCATTCAGTACATACGGACCAATGTGCAGTACAGTTTGTGGGTTTTGCGTACATCGGCGGACAGGTGACAGGCCGTACCACAACGTAGGCTGAGTACGTCGGCATGCGAAGGGCATTGAACATGCAAACTTCTCAACGACCAGCTTGCGAAGGCAGGGGGGAAGGGGGGGGGGGGCATGTACGTCCTGCTGCTATCCACATTAGAGTGTATAGCAGGAGCATGTGGAAAGTCAGCAACACCTGCAAGGTGTTTAACATGACGCGATACACAGGGGACCGGGCAGTGCGAATAGCGAACTATATTGCGAGGGTTGCGGTTAGGCAACACTACACTAATTTAACGAGTTGCATAACAATTACAGAGCAGGTTCAGCGACAACGTGCGTCAGGTTAAGGCGCAATATAGGTTATGTTGAGGCGCAATATAGGTTAGGTTGAGGCGCAATATAGGTTAGGTTAAGGCACAACATGGGTTACGTTAAAGCGCAAATTAGGTTATGTTAAGGCACAACATGGGTTACGTTAAGGCACAACATGGGTTACGTTAAGGCACAACATGGGTTACGTTAAGGCACAACATGGGTTACGTTAAGGCACAAATTAGGTTACGTTAAGGCACAAATTAGGTTACGTTAAGGCACAAATTAGGTTACGTTAAGGCACAAATTAGGTTACGTTAAGGCACAAATTAGGTTACGTTAAGGCACAACATGGGTTACGTTAAGGCACAACATGGGTTACGTTAAGGCACAACATGGGTTACGTTAAGGCACAACATGGGTTACGTTAAGGCACAAATTGGGTTACGTTAAGGCACAAATTGGGTTACGTTAAGGCACAAATTGGGTTACGTTAAGGCACAAATTGGGTTACGTTAAGGCACAAATTGGGTTACGTTAAGGCACAAATTGGGTTACGTTAAGGCACAAATTGGGTTACGTTAAGGCACAACATGGGTTACGTTAAGGCACAAATTGGGTTACGTTAAGGCACAACATGGGTTACGTTAAGGTACAACATGGGTTAGGTTAAGGTACAATATGGGTTAGGTTAAGGTACAATATGGGTTAGGTTAAGGTACAATATGGGTTAGGTTAAGGTACAATATGGGTTAGGTTAAGGCACAATATGGGTTACGTTAAGGCACAACATGGGTTAGGTTAAGGCACAACATGGGTTAGGTTAAGGCACAACATGGGTTAGGTTAAGGCACAACATGGGTTAGGTTAAGGCACAACATGGGTTAGGTTAAGGCACAACATGGGTTAGGTTAAGGCACAACATGGGTTAGGTTAAGGCACAACATGGGTTAGGTTAAGGCACAACATGGGTTAGGTTAAGGCACAACATGGGTTAGGTTAAGGCACAACATGGGTTAGGTTAAGGCACAACGTAGGTTAGGTTAAGGTACAACGTAGGTTAGGTTAAGGTACAACGTAGGTTAGGTTAAGGTACAACGTAGGTTAGGTTAAGGTACAACGTAGGTTAGGTTAAGGTACAACGTAGGTTAGGTTAAGGTACAACGTAGGTTAGGTTAAGGTACAACGTAGGTTAGGTTAAGGTACAACGTAGGTTAGGTTAAGGTACAACGTAGGTTAGGTTAAGGTACAACGTAGGTTAGGTTAAGGTACAACGTAGGTTAGGTTAAGGTACAACGTAGGTTAGGTTAAGGTACAACGTAGGTTAGGTTAAGGTACAACGTAGGTTAGGTTAAGGTACAACGTAGGTTAGGTTAAGGCGCAATGTCGGTTAGGTTAAGGTACGATATAGCTTAAGTTAAGGTACAATATAGCTTAGGTTAAGGTACACATTGTTGTAGGGAAAGGTGTATTTGGGGGGGGGGGCGGCAGGTTCGTTGATAGTGATTATCGTAAGTGCATGCCTGCGGGATCATCCGATTTGTCACGTCAGGATGCACTTGTGGCTCATGACAGGCGGCGTTCCGATTCCAAGGTTGTGGCAGATCTGTGTCTTTCATTCCTGCCATTGTTTGTGTACTGTGACAGGAGGCAGTATTGTGATGTTGGGTGCACCCCTGTGTAGGACATGTGTGGGTGTTCGTGGCTTAGCTGAGCAATGGCGGATGTCGGAAGGGTGGGATATTCTGTTTTCTGGGTGGACCTCCCGGTCTGGTTATGATAGTGTGGATTGTGTAATGTGGCGGAGAGGATGCACTGGATGTTCTTCCATGCTGGTGGTTAGATATTGTGTGTGTGTGTGCCTGTTACAGGCAGAGAGTAGTGTGTGATAAGAGAGTAGTGTGTGATAAGAGTGTCTGGCTGACGTGTGGTTCTCATTATGTGCAGAGTCTTTCAGCATGTATAGGGACGGTTGTATATATTATCTGTATTCTGATGGCTCTGCATCTATTACTAATCAGTGCCGTGTCTACGGTTACTCTGGTTCCAGTCGAAACTGTTCTATCTCTGTACATTAGTGACACTGCGGCTCCACTATGTTGCCGGCCCTGTCGGCCGTTTCCCCCAGTGTATGGCTAATGATTATCAGCAATCAGTCTATTAGTCAATACCGGTAGTGTGACGACGTCAAATGTCCGGGATGGGGGAAGCTACACCCTTCCCGTGGGTCAGGGCCTAGAAAGACTCTTCCCACGCAGGAGGCTCGGACTGTCGTTACTCTTCCGAGAAATATATTTGCCCAGCGTTTTTTGTGACTGCGAGTGCGACGCCCACGGGTACCGACATGGATGGGGCGCGTCCTAGCTGATCGCTCGGCATGGGAATCAGTACAGTGAGCAATGCGATCGCGTCTGTAGCTTGTACGTGGTACAGCTCGCAGCTCATGTATAGGGACATTTTTTTTTTTTTTTTTTTTTTTTTTTTTTTTTTTTTTTTTTTTTTTTTTTTTTTTTTTTTTTTTTTTTTTTATTTTTTTTTTTTTTTTACATTTAACCACATTCGAAACCCACCGCCTTGATAACTATGGTGGGTTGTTAGCTTACTGACTTCAGTATGTCTGCAGCAAGTCATGGTCTCTTAGCCGTTGCAGATGCTCACAGATGGTTTGTTTGTGAGTAGCTGCACCGTTCCCGTCCCTAGCCACGTGGAGGCGGACCAGATCTGAGCTATTACATGCTGCATGCGTGGTTTACTATTTCACTTACACAGTGTTATCATGTTAATAATATTTAATATAGAAAAAAATAAAACTGAATAAAAAAAAAAAAATAACAAAAATATTAACGTATTGATTTATAAGAAGCAAATATACAATATAGAACTACGTAGGATATCAAGGAAATATGAAACATCGTGATTTACAAAAGAAAAGAAAAAATAAAAGCACT
>NC_064645.1:348627731-348637731 GCF_023864345.2 Schistocerca serialis cubense
ACAACACGCGCCACCTACGGTGACCGGCAGCTCCAACGCCAGCGCCACAGAAGGACAAAAGCCCCACTTGGGTGCCGAAGCGAACTCTCCCAGCACAGCGCACGCGCCAACACGTCCGCACAGCTGCGATACAAACCACCTGCGAGAACCGCTGGGGCGACCGAGCAGCAGACGGCGTCGCGGCGCCGAGCGCCGAGCGGCGGCGCATCCTCAGCGCACACAGTCCTCAATCGGACCAGCACACTGCAGATGGCCACCGCGCTTCGCACCGGGCCCGCGAGGACCTACTTTGGCCGCAAGGCGCCGCGAGCAGGGGGCGCCGGCGCGCAGCTGCGCCGCCTGCCGCGTCCGTCGGCCGGCGCGCCTGCCACTGGCCGCCCCCACCAGCCGGCTGTAGCGCGTGCGCCCACGCACCGCGCTGCCAGCACGCCGGGCGGCCCCCCCTCACCGGCCGGGGACGGTCCCACCCAGCCACCGCCGCGTATCGCCTCACACCCAGATCCCCTTTCACGTTCGTGGGCATGGTGGGTCCCCTTTCACGTTCGTGGGCATGGTGGGTATCCCTGAAACAACCGGTTAATAGCTCGACCGATCGTCGCCAACACTGATTCACCTCTAGCGAGAACAACCGCACCACAACGGGTTACCTGTTGTTCATTTGCGTAACGTCACCAGCAAACGTAGACGTCCATCGCCATTTGCAACGAGTATTGCATGCCTGTGTCAGGTGTCACAACACACTACGTCTGCCCACATAGACGCAACAACATGTGCACGCCTCGAGAACACGTGGAAGGTAGCCCCCGTACGTATGCGGTGTCCATTGCGCGAACGACTGTCAGCCGGCCTCTGCAGGATGTCGCAGATGTGGAACGCGGTGCAACATGCTATCACGGTGTGTGAGAAGAGACGACTACGTCCGAATACACGCTCCACCACATCAACAGACTGCTCATGCTGATCGCCATCCAGGGCGTCCGTTCCTCCCACACGTCTGAATGGCGTACCACACTGCAATCCAGCTCTTATAGGGAGACGACACGTAGCTGCGTGCACAATATTTGGACTGTATGGTCTGCCGTTGCTAGGCGCAGTCGTCGTACGGTCACACATGTGCCACGATGTATCATTCAGTACATACGGACCAATGTGCAGTACAGTTTGTGGGTTTTGCGTACATCGGCAGACAGGTGACAGGCCGTACCACAACGTAGGCTGAGTACGTCGGCATGCGAAGGGCATTGAACATGCAAACTTCTCAACGACCAGCTTGCGAAGGCAGGGGGGAAGGGGGGGGGGGGGCATGTACGTCCTGCTGCTATCCACATTAGAGTGTATAGCAGGAGCATGTGGAAAGTCAGCAACACCTGCAAGGTGTTTAACATGACGCGATACACAGGGGACCGGGCAGTGCGAATAGCGAACTATATTGCGAGGGTTGCGGTTAGGCAACACTACACTAATTTAACGAGTTGCATAACAATTACAGAGCAGGTTCAGCGACAACGTGCGTCAGGTTAAGGCGCAATATAGGTTATGTTGAGGCGCAATATAGGTTAGGTTGAGGCGCAATATAGGTTAGGTTAAGGCACAACATGGGTTACGTTAAAGCGCAAATTAGGTTATGTTAAGGCACAACATGGGTTACGTTAAGGCACAACATGGGTTACGTTAAGGCACAACATGGGTTACGTTAAGGCACAACATGGGTTACGTTAAGGCACAAATTAGGTTACGTTAAGGCACAAATTAGGTTACGTTAAGGCACAAATTAGGTTACGTTAAGGCACAAATTAGGTTACGTTAAGGCACAAATTAGGTTACGTTAAGGCACAAATTAGGTTACGTTAAGGCACAACATGGGTTACGTTAAGGCACAACATGGGTTACGTTAAGGCACAACATGGGTTACGTTAAGGCACAACATGGGTTACGTTAAGGCACAAATTGGGTTACGTTAAGGCACAAATTGGGTTACGTTAAGGCACAAATTGGGTTATGTTAAGGCACAAATTGGGTTACGTTAAGGCACAAATTGGGTTACGTTAAGGCACAAATTGGGTTACGTTAAGGCACAACATGGGTTACGTTAAGGCACAAATTGGGTTACGTTAAGGCACAACATGGGTTACGTTAAGGTACAACATGGGTTAGGTTAAGGTACAATATGGGTTAGGTTAAGGTACAATATGGGTTAGGTTAAGGCACAATATGGGTTACGTTAAGGCACAACATGGGTTAGGTTAAGGCACAACATGGGTTAGGTTAAGGCACAACATGGGTTAGGTTAAGGCACAACATGGGTTAGGTTAAGGCACAACATGGGTTAGGTTAAGGCACAACATGGGTTAGGTTAAGGCACAACATGGGTTAGGTTAAGGCACAACATGGGTTAGGTTAAGGCACAACATGGGTTAGGTTAAGGCACAACATGGGTTAGGTTAAGGCACAACATGGGTTAGGTTAAGGCACAACATGGGTTAGGTTAAGGCACAACATGGGTTAGGTTAAGGCACAACATGGGTTAGGTTAAGGCACAACATGGGTTAGGTTAAGGCACAACGTAGGTTAGGTTAAGGTACAACATAGGTTAGGTTAAGGTACAACGTAGGTTAGGTTAAGGTACAACGTAGGTTAGGTTAAGGTACAACGTAGGTTAGGTTAAGGTACAACGTAGGTTAGGTTAAGGTACAACGTAGGTTAGGTTAAGGTACAACGTAGGTTAGGTTAAGGTACAATGTAGGTTAGGTTAAGGTACAACGTAGGTTAGGTTAAGGTACAACGTAGGTTAGGTTAAGGTACAACGTAGGTTAGGTTAAGGTACAACGTAGGTTAGGTTAAGGTACAACGTAGGTTAGGTTAAGGTACAACGTAGGTTAGGTTAAGGTACAACGTAGGTTAGGTTAAGGTACAACGTAGGTTAGGTTAAGGCGCAATGTCGGTTAGGTTAAGGTACGATATAGCTTAAGTTAAGGTACAATATAGCTTAGGTTAAGGTACACATTGTTGTAGGGAAAGGTGTATTTGGGGGGGGGGGGCGGCAGGTTCGTTGATAGTGATTATCGTAAGTGCATGCCTGCGGGATCATCCGATTTGTCACGTCAGGATGCACTTGTGGCTCATGACAGGCGGCGTTCCGATTCCAAGGTTGTGGCAGATCTGTGTCTTTCATTCCTGCCATTGTTTGTGTACTGTGACAGGAGGCAGTATTGTGATGTTGGGTGCACCCCTGTGTAGGACATGTGTGGGTGTTCGTGGCTTAGCTGAGCAATGGCGGATGTCGGAAGGGTGGGATATTCTGTTTTCTGGGTGGACCTCCCGGTCTGGTTATGATAGTGTGGATTGTGTAATGTGGCGGAGAGGATGCACTGGATGTTCTTCCATGCTGGTGGTTAGATATTGTGTGTGTGTGTGCCTGTTACAGGCAGAGAGTAGTGTGTGATAAGAGAGTAGTGTGTGATAAGAGTGTCTGGCTGACGTGTGGTTCTCATTATGTGCAGAGTCTTTCAGCATGTATAGGGACGGTTGTATATATTATCTGTATTCTGATGGCTCTGCATCTATTACTAATCAGTGCCGTGTCTACGGTTACTCTGGTTCCAGTCGAAACTGTTCTATCTCTGTACATTAGTGACACTGCGGCTCCACTATGTTGCCGGCCCTGTCGGCCGTTTCCCCCAGTGTATGGCTAATGATTATCAGCAATCAGTCTATTAGTCAATACCGGTAGTGTGACGACGTCAAATGTCCGGGATGGGGGAAGCTACACCCTTCCCGTGGGTCAGGGCCTAGAAAGACTCTTCCCACGCAGGAGGCTCGGACTGTCGTTACTCTTCCGAGAAATATATTTGCCCAGCGTTTTTTGTGACTGCGAGTGCGACGCCCACGGGTACCGACATGGATGGGGCGCGTCCTAGCTGATCGCTCGGCATGGGAATCAGTACAGTGAGCAATGCGATCGCGTCTGTAGCTTGTACGTGGTACAGCTCGCAGCTCATGTATAGGGACATTTTTTTTTTTTTTTTTTTTTTTTTTTTTTTTTTTTACATTTAACCACATTCGAAACCCACCGCCTTGATAACTATGGTGGGTTGTTAGCTTACTGACTTCAGTATGTCTGCAGCAAGTCATGGTCTCTTAGCCGTTGCAGATGCTCACAAATGGTTTGTTTGCGAGTAGCTGCACCGTTCCCGTCCCTAGCCACGTGGAGGCGGACCAGATCTGAGCTATCACATGCTGCATGCGTGGTTTGCTATTTCACTTACAAAGTGTTATCATGTTAATAATATTTAATATAAAAAATAAAACTGAATGAAATATAACAGAAATATGAACATATTGATTTATAAGAAGCAAGTATACAATATAGAACTACATGGGATATCTAGGAAATATGAAAACATTGTGATTTACAAAAGAAGAGATAAAAAGAAAAGCACTATTACTTTACACAAATAGAATAAGGAAAGTATTTACATCTATGAGAGTTGCTTATAGGAGTTGCTTGGAAATTATAGCTTGGAGGCTTGGTTAAAAACAGAAAATCACTATTACTTTACACAATTAGAATAAGAAAAATATTTACATGTATGAGAATTGCTTATAGGAGTTGCTTTGAGATTGTAGCTTAGAAGCTTGGTTAAAAACAGGTACACATTCCTATTACAGACTACATTGTCTACTTCAGCAATGGGCAGAGGCACTACATTATTACGATTTGTCTACATACACCCTTGTCTCATTATATACTGTTTTAGAACATTTAATGTAATACTTAATAATGTACTCATACTGGTATTAATCGAGGCCTGTCACACTCTCTTACGACTAATAAAACTGATACCATATTAACATATAAATTTTGAGATTGGTTATTGCAGCTAGCTTCAAATAGTTTCTAATATTTACACAAATTTACTAATAGTCATACAATTGATCTTCTAAAGGGCCCTGGCCCCATCTAGTTAAAAACTGCATTACAACGATATAAAACAATTTTTATAGATATAATACATAAAGGGGGGAATGCGGCTCTAAGTGGTGCAAGTATATGTAAGATATAAACATAAAAGTTCTAAGCAGTACACTTATATACAACACCATACAATTGGTCTTCTAAAGGGTCCTGGCACCATCTAGTTAAAACTGCATTAAAAAGATATAAAACATTTTAATAGATATAATACGTAAAGGGGGGAATGTGGCTCTAGGTAATGCAAGTATACGTATGATATAAACATTAAGGTTCTAAGCAGTACACTTATATACTACACCCATAACAGCTGGCACAGGCCCTTCAAAAGTAGCTACTTTGCAAATTATAGTTCCTGTTCTGGGCATTACAAAATTAAACAAGTTTACTGATATATATACAATCTGCCTTCTGTAGGGTCCTGCCACCATCCAGTTCAAATTGCATTTAAAAGATGTAAAAAGAAAATTAATGATACACAAACATAAAAGGCTATCTGCAGTACAATTGTGTTTAATGCACATCACAGCAGGCACAGGCCCTTCAAGTACAGCTACTTTATAATATAGTATAATTACTAAGGGTGTAGTGGGTTGTTACGACTTCAGACATTTCCAGATCTCTGTTTTGAGTCTGATTCAGTCCTTTCTAGTGTGGAGTTTTCCTATAGCTGACGAACCTTCATAATCAGTGCCAGGCTAGATGCTTCAATTTAGTCTCATTCTAGGCCCATTTCACTTTGTGCATCACTTTCAGAATTAGTATCAGTACTTGTTTCTGTAGTGTAATTTAGGCCTTGTGTACAATGATGTCTCTGTCTCCTACCATTGGGATTCTGCCTTCTAAAAAGGTCATACATTTCTGTAGAGACCTTGTCTGTTATGTCATTGAGTGTGTTCCATGAGTCTTGGTTACGTATTTGTTGTTTTATATGTGTGTCATCTAGAACTTGCCGTACATGCGTAAGGGTGTTACACGTATGTGCAACATGTTCAGGGGTCCCCAGGTCCCCACAGACACACATGTCACTCTCGGCTAATCCAACACGTGTTAAATGTACTGGATATGGCCCATGACCCGTTAAAAAGTGGACCATCCCACGGCTTGGGTCCACATGTGTTAGTCTCAGCCTCTCCTCAATATCTGGAAAAAAGGAATAGACGCGTCGCCCCTTATCTGAAGAGTCCCATTCCCTTTGCCATGTTGCATTACGCCATTTTTTGAGTCCCAGTCTGTCCCTGATCTCTTCCCCAGTTATCTCCCGCACCTTATCTCCTCTTCGTTTTTGAAGCCAATAGGAGGCAGCCCTATATTTTATTGTGATGTCAATGGGGTAGATTCCCATGACCACACACAGGGCTTCCGCAGATGTCGTGCTGAAAGCGCCAGTCATTCTCAGTAGCGTACTTCTCTGTCCTCTTCTAATTAGAGTTTTATTGGTTTGCAACAATAATCGGTGTGCCCAGGTACTTGCTGCAAAACATGCTATGGCCTCAAAGATTGCTATGTGATATGTCCGTAGTAGCTTTAGTGGCAGTCTGTACCGCGTCGAGTTTAATCTGGCGAGCTTGTGCATGATTTTACTGGCTTTATCTATTGTTAGTTTCATGTGTTCGCTGAAATTTTGCTTCTCATCTAAGTGTAGGCCGAGGTAGCGCGTAACTTGTCTTCTCTGTATGTTAACATCGTTTAGTTTGAGAATCGGATTTCTCTGCAGCACTCCTTTGAGTAATATGTAAACTGTTTTATTTGCAGCAATATGAAGTCTGTTTTTCTTACACCAACCGTCGATTTTCATGAGGAGTTGCGTGCCGTTCTGTTCCAGTGCGGCTCGTGAGTTCGCCGACGTCAGAAGTAGAAGATCGTCAGCATAAGCCACCACCCCTCTTACACGGTGATCTTGGGCCATAATATCCAAGAGGGGCTCAAAGACGATGTCCCAAAAAATCGGGCCACATATCGAGCCTTGTGGGCAGCCTTTACTAATACGTCTCACTACCTTTCTTGTGCCTCCTCTCCACTCCACTACTCTGTTACGACAGTAGTCTAGTAGACTGTTATATAAAGATGTAGGTAACTGGATCTCTCTGAGGCGAGCAAACAGTGATGGCCACCATAGATTGTCAAAGGCTCCAGCCACATCAATAAGTATAGCCATCACGTACTTGTCAAGAGTGCTGTTCGTAATCTGTAGTGCTTGATTAATAGCATCGTCTATGCACTTCTCCTCTCTGAAGCCATACTGGAAGGGTGTAAGGCCGGTAAGACGTCTTTGGGACTGTAGCCTATCACACAATAGCCTTTCCTGCACCTTTGCCAGTGTGTTTAATAAACATATAGGACGGTATGTTTTAGGATCCGTCGGGTCCTTGTCCTCGGACTTTTTAATAATGACCGCCTCAGCTGTTTTCCACAAATGTGGGATTCTACCTGTGCTTAAAGCATCATTAAACAATTTTGTGAGAAATGGCGTAATTTGGATAACTGCCTGTTTTATTGTTTCTGGAAAGATTTTATCTGGGCCAGGTGCTTTACCACTCTTAAGTTTTTTGATTGTTACTGCGACTTCTTCTTGTGAAAATGGCAAGGTAATTCTGTCACTTATGTAAGTTTCCTTCATTTTACGTCTGAGATCTATGTGACACTGATCATCTTGTGTGTGGTCATCATCTGGCAGCAGTCTGCTTAAAAGATACTCAGCCGAGCTCCGCCATCCCTCCGTCATGGTGCCATCAGATTGTTTTAGTGTCGAGAGTACAGTCGGTGTCCTTAGGCGTTCTGACTGAAGTTTATACGGCTGCCCCCATATATCTTTTTGTAATTCTGTTTTAACAAAGTTTGTCCAATGATTAATCCTGGTTTTGTGTAATTCCTCTTTATACTTATGTCTTGCATTTCTATAGAGTTGAAGCCTTATTTGTCTCTCCGGCGCCGTTTTCGCGGTCTGGTAGTGTTTACGTTTTACTCTAGATTCTCTACGCAGTCTGGTTAGTTCCGCTGACCATGGCAGCTGCTTTCCACCCTTATCATGTACCGTGGGGATGCTTGCACGCTGCGCCTTCTGTAGGACACAAGTTAGAACGTGCGTCCTGTAGTCTATGCTGCCATTGACGGTTGACAAAGATGCTGCCGTGACCATATCCCTGAGTTTTGGCCAATTTGCCTTACTCATCAATAAACGCTGATGTTGAGCGTCCCTATTTTGTATGGACATAGGACGGTTTATCTCAATGATAATGGGATTATGGTCACTACATGTGGCTCGATCCATAACCTCCCAGGTGTTGATGAGTGGTATAGACTTTGTGTTCGCTAGTGAGATGTCAATATTGGTTTCACCTCCGGCATGTCCACGAAAAGTTGGTGGTTGTCCTGCTTTATTTAAGACGAATAGGTTGCATTCATTAATCACATCTGTCACTGTTTGTCCCCTCTCATCCGTTCTGCTCGAATGCCACAACGTCGACTTTGCATTTATATCTGCCACAATTAAAAGTTTTTTGTCTTTTGAGAATTGAGATATGTCCCTTATTTTATCAACAAAAGGTTGGATATCGTAGGAAAATTGAGCATAAATTGAGGATATTATCCATATATCTCGTCCTATGGCTATTTCGGCGGTGGCCACATGCTCAGAACATAACTGAGCGATCTTTGTGACTGCAATACTTTTATTTACTACTATTATGGCCGACTTCGCGCCAGACGTGCCAGCAACTGTTATGTAATTAGAGGGTAGCTCTGGGATCTTGCCGCCACGCAGGAGAGGTTCCTGAACACAGAGGACGTCTGCTTTTACTTCTCCCAAGAACCTGCCTAGTTCCATACTAACTGTGGAACTCCTCATACAATTCAATTGGATCACCTTCAAGGCGGATTTTCCAGAGAAGGAAAACTCACGAGCTGTTTAGGGTCGAGGGAGACTCGTCCATGTCTTCTAGCCAGATCCATAGAGATTATGTGCAGGTAGTGGGAAACTCGTCTGTGGACACATAGAGGTCTGCTGGCGTGAAATTTGTTGTTTATTACAATGCACCACACTGGGTCTGAGCTTCGCTCGCCACTAGTTGTTCGCTGTAGAAACCCTAACCGGTTATTTAATGTTTTATGTTTGAGCCTACTACTATTGTCCGACTCTGCATCAGTAAGTTTATAAATTCTGACATGTGCTTTTCGGGGAGTTATTTTGGTGTGGTTACTGTAGCTTCCTTCTTGGTTATTGTACGTTGTTAACGGTTTCATATTCTGTACGCTCAATCTGCCTTTCATATAGCTGTCTATATGTCGGACACTCAGGGCCCCCCCCTTTATTACATACCCTGTTTCTGTACATACATGGTATACATCCCACTGCAGTCTCCTCTTGGCACTCAAGTTGTTTATGGCCTGTTTTTGCACATTTGCCACATACTATGGGTTTTTCACAGTACCTCGGTGAGTGCCCAAGACCCCAGCATTTGGAGCATTTTTGGACAGCTACGTAATCTTCAATATGAAGTGACTCAAACTGTATGTAGACTCTTTCTTTTTGCAAGAGAAGTAGTCTAACCCTTGGTGTTACTTCAAGAATATTATTGACAGTTCGTCTTCCCCTTACACCCTTTTTAAATTTAATTTTAACCTCATTTTGGAACTCCTCCTTGTTTATATGCTCACTGAGATTTATTTCGTACAGCTCCTCTAGGAACTCTTCATCTGTAAGGGATGTTCCTACTCTGTAAACTGCAAGGAGAGGTCTGAATTTCCTAGGTTCCTCACATCTAATGTTTTGTAGGTGTGCCGTTTTTTCTATTAGCTTTTGTTTGTCCTGTTGTGTTTCGGTTTCTATTATTACTGTATTTGCTGTGGATCGTATTGCCTTAATTTTAAGCCTGTCTTGCTTGGGGTTTACACTCTGGGTGATTACCTCACGTATGGCCCTGGCATCCTGATTTGTTTCTGATTTAAAGAAGAGAGTACTTGACTGTTTGAATTTTGCCTGCTGTATATGCTCCTGTACCCTGTTTGATGGTCTTGTGCTTGTGGCAG
>NC_064645.1:348647731-348652731 GCF_023864345.2 Schistocerca serialis cubense
AATTTGCGCGCCTGCTGCCTTCCTTGGATGTGGTAGCCGTTTCTCAGGCTCCCTCTCCGGAATCGAACCCTGATTCCCCGTTACCCGTTACAACCATGGTAGGCGCAGAACCTACCATCGACAGTTGATAAGGCAGACATTTGAAAGATGCGTCGCCGGTACGAGGACCGTGCGATCAGCCCAAAGTTATTCAGAGTCACCAAGGCAAACGGACCGGACGAGCCGACCGATTGGTTTTGATCTAATAAAAGCGTCCCTTCCATCTCTGGTCGGGACTCTGTTTGCATGTATTAGCTCTAGAATTACCACAGTTATCCAAGTAACGTGGGTACGATCTAAGGAACCATAACTGATTTAATGAGCCATTCGCGGTTTCACCTTAATGCGGCTTGTACTGAGACATGCATGGCTTAATCTTTGAGACAAGCATATGACTACTGGCAGGATCAACCAGGGAGCTGCGTCAACTAGAGCTGAGCAGCCGGCCGCCCGGGAGTGTGTCCCGGGGGCCCGCGCGAACACGCAAGCGTCCGCTCAATTATTCTGCAAACAGGAGGAGGCTGAGCTCCCCTGCACAACACACCTCGAAACCCTCTCAGGTCCCGGCGGCGCGCAGCGCCGTCCTAAGTACTTGGTCGGGTTCGAGAGAGGCGCAATCGCCCGGAGTTAGGCGAGTAGACGCTTTAGGTGCGACCACCCGTGCTCCCAACTGAGCTTGCCGCTGCCGACAGAGGCCCAGGAGCGTGCTGTCGTGGCATTGCCGGCGGGAGACAACACGCGCCACCTACGGTGACCGGCAGCTCCAACGCCAGCGCCACAGAAGGACAAAAGCCCCACTTGGGTGCCGAAGCGAACTCTCCCAGCACAGCGCACGCGCCAACACGTCCGCACAGCTGCGATACAAACCACCTGCGAGAACCGCTGGGGCGACCGAGCAGCAGACGGCGTCGCGGCGCCGAGCGCCGAGCGGCGGCGCATCCTCAGCGCACACAGTCCTCAATCGGACCAGCACACTGCAGATGGCCACCGCGCTTCGCACCGGGCCCGCGAGGACCTACTTTGGCCGCAAGGCGCCGCGAGCAGGGGGCGCCGGCGCGCAGCTGCGCCGCCTGCCGCGTCCGTCGGCCGGCGCGCCTGCCACTGGCCGCCCCCACCAGCCGGCTGTAGCGCGTGCGCCCACGCACCGCGCTGCCAGCACGCCGGGCGGCCCCCCCTCACCGGCCGGGGACGGTCCCACCCAGCCACCGCCGCGTATCGCCTCACACCCAGATCCCCTTTCACGTTCGTGGGCATGGTGGGTCCCCTTTCACGTTCGTGGGCATGGTGGGTATCCCTGAAACAACCGGTTAATAGCTCGACCGATCGTCGCCAACACTGATTCACCTCTAGCGAGAACAACCGCACCACAACGGGTTACCTGTTGTTCATTTGCGTAACGTCACCAGCAAACGTAGACGTCCATCGCCATTTGCAACGAGTATTGCATGCCTGTGTCAGGTGTCACAACACACTACGTCTGCCCACATAGACGCAACAACATGTGCACGCCTCGAGAACACGTGGAAGGTAGCCCCCGTACGTATGCGGTGTCCATTGCGCGAACGACTGTCAGCCGGCCTCTGCAGGATGTCGCAGATGTGGAACGCGGTGCAACATGCTATCACGGTGTGTGAGAAGAGACGACTACGTCCGAATACACGCTCCACCACATCAACAGACTGCTCATGCTGATCGCCATCCAGGGCGTCCGTTCCTCCCACACGTCTGAATGGCGTACCACACTGCAATCCAGCTCTTATAGGGAGACGACACGTAGCTGCGTGCACAATATTTGGACTGTATGGTCTGCCGTTGCTAGGCGCAGTCGTCGTACGGTCACACATGTGCCACGATGTATCATTCAGTACATACGGACCAATGTGCAGTACAGTTTGTGGGTTTTGCGTACATCGGCGGACAGGTGACAGGCCGTACCACAACGTAGGCTGAGTACGTCGGCATGCGAAGGGCATTGAACATGCAAACTTCTCAACGACCAGCTTGCGAAGGCAGGGGGGAAGGGGGGGGGGCATGTACGTCCTGCTGCTATCCACATTAGAGTGTATAGCAGGAGCATGTGGAAAGTCAGCAACACCTGCAAGGTGTTTAACATGACGCGATACACAGGGGACCGGGCAGTGCGAATAGCGAACTATATTGCGAGGGTTGCGGTTAGGCAACACTACACTAATTTAACGAGTTGCATAACAATTACAGAGCAGGTTCAGCGACAACGTGCGTCAGGTTAAGGCGCAATATAGGTTATGTTGAGGCGCAATATAGGTTAGGTTGAGGCGCAATATAGGTTAGGTTAAGGCACAACATGGGTTACGTTAAAGCGCAAATTAGGTTATGTTAAGGCACAACATGGGTTACGTTAAGGCACAACATGGGTTACGTTAAGGCACAACATGGGTTACGTTAAGGCACAACATGGGTTACGTTAAGGCACAAATTAGGTTACGTTAAGGCACAAATTAGGTTACGTTAAGGCACAAATTAGGTTACGTTAAGGCACAAATTAGGTTACGTTAAGGCACAAATTAGGTTACGTTAAGGCACAACATGGGTTACGTTAAGGCACAACATGGGTTACGTTAAGGCACAACATGGGTTACGTTAAGGCACAACATGGGTTACGTTAAGGCACAACATGGGTTACGTTAAGGCACAAATTGGGTTACGTTAAGGCACAAATTGGGTTACGTTAAGGCACAAATTGGGTTACGTTAAGGCACAAATTGGGTTACGTTAAGGCACAAATTGGGTTACGTTAAGGCACAAATTGGGTTACGTTAAGGCACAAATTGGGTTACATTAAGGCACAACATGGGTTACGTTAAGGCACAAATTGGGTTACGTTAAGGCACAACATGGGTTACGTTAAGGTACAACATGGGTTAGGTTAAGGTACAATATGGGTTAGGTTAAGGTACAATATGGGTTAGGTTAAGGTACAATATGGGTTAGGTTAAGGCACAATATGGGTTAGGTTAAGGCACAACATGGGTTAGGTTAAGGCACAACATGGGTTAGGTTAAGGCACAACATGGGTTAGGTTAAGGCACAACATGGGTTAGGTTAAGGCACAACATGGGTTAGGTTAAGGCACAACATGGGTTAGGTTAAGGCACAACATGGGTTAGGTTAAGGCACAACATGGGTTAGGTTAAGGCACAACATGGGTTAGGTTAAGGCACAACATGGGTTAGGTTAAGGCACAACATGGGTTAGGTTAAGGCAAAACATGGGTTAGGTTAAGGCACAACATGGGTTAGGTTAAGGCACAACATGGGTTAGGTTAAGGCACAACATGGGTTAGGTTAAGGCACAACATGGGTTAGGTTAAGGCACAACGTAGGTTAGGTTAAGGTACAACGTAGGTTAGGTTAAGGTACAACGTAGGTTAGGTTAAGGTACAACGTAGGTTAGGTTAAGGTACAACGTAGGTTAGGTTAAGGTACAACGTAGGTTAGGTTAAGGTACAACGTAGGTTAGGTTAAGGTACAACGTAGGTTAGGTTAAGGTACAACGTAGGTTAGGTTAAGGTACAACGTAGGTTAGGTTAAGGTACAACGTAGGTTAGGTTAAGGTACAACGTAGGTTAGGTTAAGGTACAATGTAGGTTAGGTTAAGGTACAACGTAGGTTAGGTTAAGGTACAACGTAGGTTAGGTTAAGGCGCAATGTCGGTTAGGTTAAGGTACGATATAGCTTAAGTTAAGGTACAATATAGCTTAGGTTAAGGTACACATTGTTGTAGGGAAAGGTGTATTTGGGGGGGGGGGCGGCAGGTTCGTTGATAGTGATTATCGTAAGTGCATGCCTGCGGGATCATCCGATTTGTCACGTCAGGATGCACTTGTGGCTCATGACAGGCGGCGTTCCGATTCCAAGGTTGTGGCAGATCTGTGTCTTTCATTCCTGCCATTGTTTGTGTACTGTGACAGGAGGCAGTATTGTGATGTTGGGTGCACCCCTGTGTAGGACATGTGTGGGTGTTCGTGGCTTAGCTGAGCAATGGCGGATGTCGGAAGGGTGGGATATTCTGTTTTCTGGGTGGACCTCCCGGTCTGGTTATGATAGTGTGGATTGTGTAATGTGGCGGAGAGGATGCACTGGATGTTCTTCCATGCTGGTGGTTAGATATTGTGTGTGTGTGTGCCTGTTACAGGCAGAGAGTAGTGTGTGATAAGAGAGTAGTGTGTGATAAGAGTGTCTGGCTGACGTGTGGTTCTCATTATGTGCAGAGTCTTTCAGCATGTATAGGGACGGTTGTATATATTATCTGTATTCTGATGGCTCTGCATCTATTACTAATCAGTGCCGTGTCTACGGTTACTCTGGTTCCAGTCGAAACTGTTCTATCTCTGTACATTAGTGACACTGCGGCTCCACTATGTTGCCGGCCCTGTCGGCCGTTTCCCCCAGTGTATGGCTAATGATTATCAGCAATCAGTCTATTAGTCAATACCGGTAGTGTGACGACGTCAAATGTCCGGGATGGGGGAAGCTACACCCTTCCCGTGGGTCAGGGCCTAGAAAGACTCTTCCCACGCAGGAGGCTCGGACTGTCGTTACTCTTCCGAGAAATATATTTGCCCAGCGTTTTTTGTGACTGCGAGTGCGACGCCCACGGGTATCGACATGGATGGGGCGCGTCCTAGCTGATCGCTCGGCATGGGAATCAGTACAGTGAGCAATGCGATCGCGTCTGTAGCTTGTACGTGGTACAGCTCGCAGCTCATGTATAGGGACAGCGGGAATGTCGCATATTGGACATAACTCTTCATGAAACGCAAGTTATAGGTGTGGATTGCACATTACGAGTGCGGGAAACTTCCGCCGTTCATCCGCTGGCGTTGCGAGTTTGGCGGTTGGGGTGGGGCACGAGCGGGTGCGGGTGGTGTGATTGCCGGTCCACGACGTTGTGCGGCAGAGGCACTGGCGTTTGGGTGCTGT
>NC_064645.1:348657731-348665231 GCF_023864345.2 Schistocerca serialis cubense
GCACATCCACGATGGTCGACGCTATTTCAAATGTAATACAGTTGTGATCGCTGACAGTTAGATGTTCTCTTACTTGCCAGTTATGGACGTGGGGTGCTGCCCTCTCGCTTGCTAGTGTGACATCAATATTTGATGTTGCACCCGCCCTCCCTGAGTAGGTCGGGGGGTACCCAGGCAAGTTTAGCACATGCATGTGCGTTTCCATTATCAAATCAACAAGCTCCGCACCCCTTCCGTCCTGTACATCACTGTGCCAGAGTGGGGACTTAGCATTAGCATCAAGAGCTACAATTATAGCCTGCCCAGCTAAAACTCTTAGTATCCAATTCAGCTGATCAAGATAAATCTTGATGTCATGTCTGAATTGGCAGTAGACGTTTACAACGTACATGCTGTAAGACAGCAAATTAAGTTGTACAACTATAATATGCTCAGTACAGAACTGATTTAATATCGTAGTTTTAATAGTTTTGTTCAATATTATAATTGCACTCATGGGGTTCCCACCCGAGGAAACCACCTGTGCTGTTGCGGGAAAACCAGGGACTCGACCCGCACAGGAGTTCGGTTCTTGTATCAGAAGTATATCTATTCCTTCTTGTTCCGCTACCTTCCGTAGCTCATGTGCAACCATCTGGCTGCGCATGGCATTGACTTGTACCACTTTAAATTTCGCCGTAATCTGTTCTTTGGATAAGCCTATCTAAGAACATTCGGTGGGTTGGACAATCTTTTGGTCCACCACACTTACGGCCCCGTTTCTTACATGGTACACATGTTGCTGCTTTGTCCATGTTAGGACAATCTTTCCTAATATGTCCAGCCAGGCCACAGTGGGCACATATTATATTCGGTTCTGTACAATACTTATTGGTATGGTTTATGTCCTGGCATTTTGTACAACGTGGTACTGCCAGGTAATCTTTAATGTTCAGTGCTGAGTAGCCGACGTACAGCCGGCCAGCCCGCGTTAATACTTTCCATAAGTTCGGTGAAACCTCCACAACATGATGTACAGTCAGTTTTCCTCGAGGCCCTACTTTAAAACGGAGCTTGAACTCTTCATCAAACTCGTTTCTAGTCATTGAGACGTCAAAATTTTGCGTATATATCGCATCAAGTAGGCTGTCCGCTGACATAAATGTAGGTACATCATATAGACTCATAAGTGGACGACGCTTTCGTGGAGGTTCACACCTAACTTTCTCGCTTAGTTGTTTATTACCTAAGATCTTTTGGCTGTCTTCTGGCGAGGCCGTCTCGACTATCAGCACATTCTTAGAGGTACGGACACTGTTGATCCTGATTTTATCTTTCTTTGGATCAACACACTTTTCGAAAGCTGTCTTAGCAGCTTTGATGTCTTCGCCAGGTTTAGGTTTTATAAAAACCGTGGGTGCCACTTTTTTGATGTTCTGTTCAATTTTCTCTTTTGCTGTTGGCGCCTTGGCCACAGGGGCTTTGGCAACCGCAGCATACGTCCGAGTAGGCTGACTTCTAATCAGTAGATAGGGACAGCGGGAATCTCGTTAATCCATTCATGCGCGTCACTAATTAGATGACGAGGCATTTGGCTATCAACAGCCGTCTTTATTCAAAATAATTTGAATAACACAAAATATATACATATATAATGCGTGGCAGGTGTTTGACGCCATGTCCGCCACCGAGGTGGGGACTTACAGGGCGTACCACAAGATACAAGTATAAAACTAACATACACATATACATATATATTAGTGCGGAAGAACAACAAAAACAAAAACACAAAATAATGACACAAAGAAGGAAGAACAAAGACGGTTTATTCCTCCTGTGGATAGGCCCCAGGAGTCAAGGCGAAGAAAAATATCCAGCAGCCTAGCCGACGCCGACACGCTGCTTCGGGCTAGGGGCCGTCATACGCTCGAAAATCTTGTAACTTCTGCAGCAACTCTGTAGTGTTCTGGTGCTCAGCACCGCTAGTTCTCGGGGTCGGAAGCCTAAGGCGGCGAGATCCCTCGCCGACGCTGGAGACCATACACCCCTCCAGTTCAACGTCGCGGTGGACACAATCACCTCCTCAACGTCACGGTGCAGGTTGGAGATAGCACGCCGGATGGACGGCGTGTCGTAGTAGGCCGCCTTCTGGGAATGACACCAGTCGAGCCGGAGATGGTCTCCGACTATCTGGGCGTCGACCACGCGGGCGATGCCGTCTTTGACCGCCACCACGTCAGGCTTGCGGATGCCCTCAGGTGTTCGGAGGTGGGGCTCCACGTAGACATTGAAGCCCCTCTGCGCGAGTCCACGGGCGACATAACGCACAACAGCGTCATGGCGCTTGACCCGGGACCCGTGCGTCCTGAAGCAAGCCTGAAGTACGTGGTTGGCGGTCTCCACGGCCTGGCACCCCGCGCGGCATCTGGTGTCCGCCTCCCGCCCGCGACTGCGCCGTGCCTTCGTAGGGAAGGCGTTGATGCGGGCGCGGAGGGCGTCGATGTAGTCACGCCCAGATAGCAGGCGACTGGTGTCGGCGACCCACTGATGTTGGCCACTGACGGCGGCAGAGGATGACAGCGCCGCACCGTCAATGGCGATGTGTAGGCGCGCCGCCCACATTTCCCCAACCTGCGTTGACGATTTGAGGAGGTGGCCCTCCCACATTAGGTGGCGCTCCAGCACCTCGATCTCACGCTGCACTTCATCCATGCCTGCACCGTCGCAGGCTGGCCCTATCTTCTTCAGCGCCAGGAGACGGGACCGACGAAGCGTCGGACCCATCCATCGGCAAGATGGGATGCCGAGGCCCCCCTGGGCAACAGGAGCGTGGAAGTATCCCAGGGGGGTGTCCGCCGGAAGGCGGAACCATCTCCTGACGGCGGCCCGGATGGTAACGTCGGCCGACTTCAATGCACCCACCCGGGTGCGGCTGAGGGCCAGCCCGTGGTACAGGCCAGGGAGAAGCACGTTGGTGAGAGCGTGGAGGCGCTGTTGCGGCTTCAGCGGAGCTCGGGAGATGACGTCAAGCTGCTCCACCAGGTGACGACGTGGATTGAAGACACAGCGACCCGCCGTGGAGAATTGCAGCCCCAGGTACCGGAAGGTTTCACCCACACGCAGGGCAGGCATGGTGGTATTGCCTGCTGTGAAGGTGACATTGCTGTCCACCTTCACCTTCTTCTCGCGCCCTGACGCGACTAAAGCGAGGGTGAAACACTTCCGGGCGTTGATCTGCAGCCCTAGGTGGGCGAGGGCTGCGGTAGCTGCGTCGATGAGGGACTGCAAGCCCCTCGGGGTCGCTGCAAACAGCAAGACGTCATCTGCAAAGGCCGCAGCGTTGACTCTGCGACCGAGGATCCGAGCTCCGATGTGGGAGGGCAGTTGGCCTAAAACGTAGTCCACCGCAAAGTTGAACAGGAGGGGGGAGAGGGGATCGCCCTGGCGAACGCCCCGTGCTGGCTGCACAGACACGCCCACGCCGGCGCCGTCCGCTATCACTGTCGTGCTGCCCTCGTAGCACCGCTCGACATACTCGACAAAGCAATCCGGTAGGCCATGCGCCTTCAGCACGGGGCGAAGGGCAGCATGATCCACCGAATCGAATGCCTTAGATACATCGATCGATGCCACAAAGACAGAGCGGCAGGAGCGAACTGCGTCGGTGAGAGCAGTGTCCAGGATGAAAGTGTTTTCCAACATCCCATCCCGAGGGATGAATGCCCGCTGACGTTCGTCCACAGCACAAGCGCGCATCAGGCGTGACGCGAGAACCTTGTGAAAGGTCCGCGCCAACACCGAGCAGACCGTAATGGGGCGAAAGTCAGCGGGGGATGTTGGTGCAGCCGTTTTCGGGAGAAGGGACGTCCGCGCGCGAAGCAGGCGTTCCGGAAGGGCGCGGGCCAGAAGGAAGAGATTCATCACTTTCACCAGGACTTCGTGCGGCAGGCGCCGCAACTCCGCTGGGGTAAGGCCGTCCGGCCCAGCTGCTGATCCCCTGGGCGGCAACGCGGCGGCGACCTCCTCATGTGTGACCGGCCCCCATAGGCACTCAAGAGCGACAGGCTCCGAGTGCGGAAGGAGGCGGTCACGAATGAAGCCCGCGGTGGAGACGGGCTTCTTAGTGAAGAGGTCCGCCCAGAAGTCCAGCAGACCAGGGATGGCAGGTGGCGGCTGGAGCAGGGTGCCATCCAAGAGGCCGCGCACGCAACGTGCACGCGACCGTCGGAAGGCATCCTGCGTTCTCGCGTATTCCCAGCGGGGCCGCTTGCGCTTCTGCGTCGGCGGCGCGGCAGGCGGCCGCTTCGATGGTTGGCGCGGCCGCTGTGTCCTGGTGATCGATCTCTCCCCTCTGGACCCGACCGACGCAAGGGCATCCGGGAGCATGCCCAGGATGACATCGGGCGGCGTGCCCCGCCCCAGACCAATGACTCGATCCAGGGCAGAGAAACGCTGGGCGGAAGCAGGTAGCCCCGCCAGATGCTCCCAGATGGCGGCGTCAGTCGGCCCCTCCGGCGGCGGCCCGGTGGTGTCGGCCGCGAAGTCCTCGGCTGCGTCGACGGGCGGCGCAGCGGCCTCGCCCGCGTCAGGCAGCGGGCTCGCTGCTCCCCGGCGGGACGCCGGCTCTTCCCCCCGACCGATCTCAAGCGCCTCCATGAACTGGCGGACAAGCTGCTTGTGGGCAGCTTGCCGCCGTCGGCACTTGATTGCCTCAAGCGTTCGGTCGGGGAACATCCTGATGAGTTCTTGATTTACAAAGAAGAACCGGGCGTCCCTCTCGAGGAACAGTTCGGCCTCTGCCTTGGCGAGCGACAGGACTTCTTCCTCCGTCCACCTCGCGCGATGCCTCTCCGTCACGATCTCCGCGTTGGCGGCCGCAAGATGTTGGCGGCGGCGATGGACCCCGAGACCATTCTTGGTGGTGAAGCTGCGGTGGCACTCACTACAGGCGTATACTGCTGCAAAAGTTACAAGATTTTCGGCACGGCCGGTTGGCCGGCTAGGTGCTGGGGGAGTTGGGGTGGCACCTTCAGCGGAAGGGCCACCACTTATTCTCTGGTTACTGCCCCCAACTAAAAAAGGGATAGTGCGAGGGGGGGCTGGTAACCCCCCCAAGCCCCTGGTGCGGTCTTCCACTCTGCGAAAATCAGCGGGCCCACGAGAAGGGGAGAAGACCGCAGGAGAGGAGAGGCTAAGAGGGCTAGGCCCATGTATTGCGCATCACTCTCCCTGTAACCATAACCCAAGGAAGGCACCTCGCAGCAGCAGCACGACTACATCAAGACCGCACTTCGAAAAGCCAAGTCCGGATGCAGCCACACCGCCGCCACTTGGCCACCTTAAGAGAGTCATAGTTACTCCCGCCGTTTACCCGCGCTTGCTTGAATTTCTTCACGTTGACATTCAGAGCACTGGGCAGAAATCACATTGCGTCAACACCCGCTAGGGCCATCGCAATGCTTTGTTTTAATTAGACAGTCGGATTCCCCCAGTCCGTGCCAGTTCTGAGTTGATCGTTGAATGGCGGCCGAAGAGAATCCGCGCACCCGCGCGCCCCCGGAGGAGCACGCTAAGGCGGACGCGGCCTCGCAGCAAGGAAGATCCGTGGGAGGCCAAGGCACGGGACCGAGCTCGGATCCTGCACGCAGGTTGAAGCACCGGGGCGCGAACGCCGCGCAGGCGCGCGCATCCTGCACCGCCGGCCAGCACGAGGCCGACCAACGGCGAGAGCAGACCACGCCCGCGCTAAACGCCCGCACTTACCGGCACCCCTACGGCACTCACCTCGCCCAGGCCCGGCACGTTAGCGCTGACCCACTTCCCGACCAAGCCCGACACGCCCCGATCCTCAGAGCCAATCCTTATCCCGAAGTTACGGATCCAGTTTGCCGACTTCCCTTACCTACATTATTCTATCGACTAGAGGCTCTTCACCTTGGAGACCTGCTGCGGATATGGGTACGAACCGGCGCGACACCTCCACGTGGCCCTCTCCCGGATTTTCAAGGTCCGAGGGGAAGATCGGGACACCGCCGCAACTGCGGTGCTCTTCGCGTTCCAAACCCTATCTCCCTGCTAGAGGATTCCAGGGAACTCGAACGCTCATGCAGAAAAGAAAACTCTTCCCCGATCTCCCGACGGCGTCTCCGGGTCCTTTTGGGTTACCCCGACGAGCATCTCTAAAAGAGGGGCCCGACTTGTATCGGTTCCGCTGCCGGGTTCCGGAATAGGAACCGGATTCCCTTTCGCCCAACGGGGGCCAGCACAAAGTGCATCATGCTATGACGGCCCCCATCAACATCGGATTTCTCCTAGGGCTTAGGATCGACTGACTCGTGTGCAACGGCTGTTCACACGAAACCCTTCTCCGCGTCAGCCCTCCAGGGCCTCGCTGGAGTATTTGCTACTACCACCAAGATCTGCACCGACGGCGGCTCCAGGCAGGCTCACGCCCAGACCCTTCTGCGCCCACCGCCGCGACCCTCCTACTCGTCAGGGCTTCGCGGCCGGCCGCAAGGACCGGCCATGACTGCCAGACTGACGGCCGAGTATAGGCACGACGCTTCAGCGCCATCCATTTTCAGGGCTAGTTGCTTCGGCAGGTGAGTTGTTACACACTCCTTAGCGGATTCCGACTTCCATGGCCACCGTCCTGCTGTCTTAAGCAACCAACGCCTTTCATGGTTTCCCATGAGCGTCGATTCGGGCGCCTTAACTCGGCGTTTGGTTCATCCCACAGCGCCAGTTCTGCTTACCAAAAGTGGCCCACTTGGCACTCCGATCCGAGTCGTTTGCTCGCGGCTTCAGCATATCAAGCAAGCCGGAGATCTCACCCATTTAAAGTTTGAGAATAGGTTGAGGTCGTTTCGGCCCCAAGGCCTCTAATCATTCGCTTTACCGGATGAGACTCGTACGAGCACCAGCTATCCTGAGGGAAACTTCGGAGGGAACCAGCTACTAGATGGTTCGATTAGTCTTTCGCCCCTATACCCAGCTCCGACGATCGATTTGCACGTCAGAATCGCTACGGACCTCCATCAGGGTTTCCCCTGACTTCGTCCTGGCCAGGCATAGTTCACCATCTTTCGGGTCCCAACGTGTACGCTCTAGGTGCGCCTCACCTCGCAATGAGGACGAGACGCCCCGGGAGTGCGGAGGCCGCCGCCCCGTGAAGGGCGGGGAAGCCCCATCCTCCCTCGGCCCGCGCAAGGCGAGACCTTCACTTTCATTACGCCTTTAGGTTTCGTACAGCCCAATGACTCGCGCACATGTTAGACTCCTTGGTCCGTGTTTCAAGACGGGTCGTGAAATTGTCCAAAGCTGAAGCGCCGCTGACGGGAGCGATTATTCCGCCCGAGAGCATCCCGAGCCAACAGCGGCGCGGGTCCGGGGCCGGGCCAGGTAGGTCCGTCATCCGGGAAGAACCGCGCGCGCTTGCCGGGAGCCCGAGCGCCCAAAGGGGCGAATCGACTCCTCCAGATATACCGCCGGGCAGCCAGCCAGGACACCGGGGCTCTGCCC
>NC_064645.1:348667731-348677731 GCF_023864345.2 Schistocerca serialis cubense
CCCTGGTAGGATTTCAACGGGGTCCGCCTCGGGACGCACGAGCACGCACGAGGCGGTCGCACGCCTTCGGCTCGCCCCACCGGCAGGACGTCCCACGATACATGCCAGTTAAACACCGACGGGCGGTGAACCAACAGCGTGGGACACAAATCCAACTACGAGCTTTTTAACCGCAACAACTTTAATATACGCTATTGGAGCTGGAATTACCGCGGCTGCTGGCACCAGACTTGCCCTCCAATAGATACTCGTTAAAGGATTTAAAGTGTACTCATTCCGATTACGGGGCCTCGGATGAGTCCCGTATCGTTATTTTTCGTCACTACCTCCCCGTGCCGGGAGTGGGTAATTTGCGCGCCTGCTGCCTTCCTTGGATGTGGTAGCCGTTTCTCAGGCTCCCTCTCCGGAATCGAACCCTGATTCCCCGTTACCCGTTACAACCATGGTAGGCGCAGAACCTACCATCGACAGTTGATAAGGCAGACATTTGAAAGATGCGTCGCCGGTACGAGGACCGTGCGATCAGCCCAAAGTTATTCAGAGTCACCAAGGCAAACGGACCGGACGAGCCGACCGATTGGTTTTGATCTAATAAAAGCGTCCCTTCCATCTCTGGTCGGGACTCTGTTTTTTTTTTTTTTTTTTTTTTAAAAAAAAAAAATTCTTTATTCTCAATATTCTTATATCATACAAACAACCCACCACCTTATACAATTAGTGGGTCCTATTTGATACATTTGAATTTTATATTAGTACTACAGCTAACACAATTTGTTACTTTTCTGTTGCTCACACTATGGGCACTTCTGTCTATTTTCCTACATTGTTATATTCTACTTATGCTAAGCTACTTCTACCTGCAGCGTTTACATTTGTGCCAGAATAGTATAAACCTACATTGTTGGCCTTGTTCACCGAGCTAATCCCGGTGAACGTGCCCCTGGCACCAGGCTGGCCGGAGTTTCAATACGCTGCAGTACTATACTAATGGTTTCTATCCTAGCTTATCCTACGTCTACTCTATCTTAACCTAGTGTCGAAGTTGGTGAGTGTCTCAATCGGTAGTTGGGCGCACCCTACCTCCTAATCCCAGGCATGGCGGATTCCAGCCGTAAAGCGGCTGGCCAAGTCCTCGCCTCGGCGGAACAGGTTAGAATGCGCAGAGTCTAATTTGGGAATAGTTAGGTCTTAATTGTTGTTCCTTAAATAGTCCCTTATCACTTTGAGTGATATTTCGTTAGATAATTTATTCAGGATTGTAAAGTGGTCCTCATGCCTGAGCAGGTGATACGTGTCGTGATTTGGTAATTGCTGACGAAGTTGCGCGGCTACATCGTCGAAGAGGTGGCACTCATACACCACGTGTTCCGGGGTGCCTGGTGTGGCCCCACAGTCACACGCTGGTGTCGCCTGTTTCCCAAACCGGCATAGATATGCCGGGTAGGGTCCATGACCTGTGAGGAAGTGCAGCAGTCCTCGTGATGGTGTGAAGTGCTTTAGTTGTAACCTTTCCCTAATATTGGGCAGCAGTTCATGTGTTCGCCGACCGGTTTCCTCTTTATCCCATTGTTCTTGCCAAAGTTCTTCCCCCCTTCGTTTGATTTCAATTTTGTTCCCCACGTATATCCCCATCAATTCAACTACTTTGTCCCTGTTTCCCTTTTTTATCCAGTACCATGCTGCCTGCTCCCGGATTTTAATGTCGAGCGGGCAGAGCCCCATCAGTACTGTTAGGGCTCCTCCAGGTGTAGTTCTGTATGCTCCCACTGATCTTAGTAACATGCTCCGCTGCACTCTTCTCACAGCCATGGCAGGCATAACCCTCGTGAGTCTGTGGGCCCAGATTCCTGATCCATATCCTACAATTGAAGTCAATATGCTATTATGATATAATTTGATTAGTTCTGGTGGTAGGTGAAATCGCTTGTGTCCAATTGCAATGAGATGATTTAATGTTTCCAAGGATTTTTGTGTAACCGTATCTATGTGTGATGTATATGTCCACCTCTCATCGACGACTACGCCCAGGTATCGCGCTTCATGGCGTCGAAGAACTGGTGAGCCGTCTATCCTCACAGTTGGATTTCTAACTAGTTGTCCTTTTAAGAGTAGATATGTAGATTTTGTTGGAGAAATCTTCATTTTGGACAGGTGGCACCATGTACTTAGGATTGTTATGGCCCTTTCAATTTTCGGCTCTAAGTCTTCGCGGCTACGGCCACCAACCAGCAGGAGGAGGTCGTCCGCGTAGGCTATGCCCTCTAGCACATCGTCGCTGTTCTGAAGGTTGTCCAAAAGAGGTTCCATATTAACATCCCAAAAGAGTGGCCCCAGGACTGACCCCTGTGGACACCCCTTGGTGATCTTTTTGCTTACTCTTCCGCTAGGGGACGATAGCCAGACCTCCCTATTCTCACAATAGCTCCTGAGACAGCCATATAGCGACGCTGGGCACTCCTTCTCTCGCAATCGAGAGAAGAGCGAGGGCCACCACAGGCTGTCAAAGGCGCCACTGATATCCACCATGATGCCGACCACGTATTTGTGCGGGGTAGAGGCGCAGACCTCAGCAGCCAGGGCGATGGCGTCAGACGCCGATCTCCCTGTCCTGAAACCGAATTGTCTGTTACTCATCCCGCACAACACTCGATGTGCTGCCAGTCTGTCTGCCAGCAACCTCTCAAAAAGTTTCCCCAGTGTGTCTAATAGACATATGGGCCTGTAGGATTTGGGTTCTCGTGGATCTTTGTCTCGACTTTTCTTGATTATTACAACTGTAGCCCTTTTCCATATTTGGGGGAATTTCCCGAGCCGCAGACACTCGTTGTACAACTTTGTGAGAGGTGCCACCAATTGGGGAGCCAGGAATTGCACCACCTCTGCGGTGATGCCGTCTGGGCCTGGAGCCTTGCCTCTTTTAAGGGCTTTTATTTGTGTAGCTACTTCTTCCTCGGAGAAGGGATATACCATATTGTTGTTTCGGTATTCCTCTAGATCTTGTCTCCGAATCTGCTGTTGTGCCTCAGAGTCCTCATTTTCGCCATCGTCAGGCAGCAGGACACGGAGGAGGACCTCAGCAGTCTCCTGCCAGGTTTCCGTCATCCTGCCATGATCCCTGACGGTGGACAACACCATGGGTGACCTGATCTTTTCCCGCACCAACTTATATGGTACACCCCATGGGTCTGTAGCTAGTTGCGTTTGTACATACTTTTCCCAGCTCTGTAGCCTCACGGCTTTGAGCTCTTGCTGGAAGTGCTCCTTGGCCTCTCTATATCTCAGCAGCCAACGTTGCTTTTCTTCCCAGACGACACTTCGCTGGTAGTACCTCCTGGCCCTCCTGACAGACTGGCGCATCTGTCCCAGCTCGGTTGACCATGGTGACGGAGAGGCCGCTACGGCTCTCCTCCTGGTTGGTACAGCGGCCTTTACCGCCCTTACGACTGCTTTCACCAGCTCCTCTGCGTATCCCTCGACATTTTCGTCACCGTCGGGCAATGTCGGTATTTCACACTCCCTTGCCAGGCGATCCCAGTCAGCTCTGTTGTAGTTTAGCTGTGTCTCCCACCCCATGTCCCAGCGGCATTCTTCGTCTCCCAATGAGAATGTGATAAGATTGTGGTCACTGGTTGTTACCTGGTCCCAGACCATCCAGTTTGTTACTTTGGTGGCGAGATTGGGCGTGACCAATGTAACATCAATGTTGGTGCCCTCGCCCCCACCTCCTGCGTAGGTGGGCGGGTTTCCTTGCTTATTGGCGACCATTAGCTGTAGCGCCATGATGGTCTCTTCAGCCTTTTCTCCTCGGTCATCTCGTGTGCCGCTGAACCACAGGGGGGACTTGGCATTTATGTCTGCTGTAATGACACATCGACGTCCCCGCAACGCCGTGGTTACTTGTGTAAGCTTGTCAAGGAATTCATCTATTGTCCGGCCGTACTGGAAGTACATGTTTATGATGTATAGTACTCCAGCTGGTGTTTGTAGTTCCACGACGTTGCAGTGATCGTCGGAAAACTGGGAGAGAACTGTGGCTCTTAGCGCTTTGTTGATGATCATTATAGCTGCTCTGGGTTCTGCTCCACTGTGAATGACCTGCCAACTTGCTGCCGCAAATGGGATTCGCCCAGCCAGGGAGTATGGTTCCTGCAAACAGAGCACATCCAGACTCCTCTCCTCCACGACTCTGCGGAGTTCCTGCATGACTAATTTGCTGTTATGTGAGTTAATCTGTCCTACGTTTAAATGGGTCTCGTGCATAATATGTTCTTATATGTGATTCGGGCCAGTTCTTATTCCAGTCGTGGGCTATTCTTCCATTTGTTATGACAGATTGACTGTAGAGTTCATCTAGATCAAATTTCTCATTTCGTCTGTCAAATACTTTTTTGATCAGGTCACGCAGGGCTCCAAAGTCGGTGGGGAGATTCATTGTCTTCAGCTGTATTCTGTCGACAGCCTCCATCACCGAGAAGGTGACGTCTCTGCCGTATTCATGACCGACACGTACCACATGCCTCAGGGCTGTGGTGAGGACCGCCGGCTCCTCCAGGCGTGCTAATTGTAGTGCGTGTTCTAGGTTGGGGTATACCCTTTTGGGATCTACGCCCAAACCTTTTTGTATACCAGAGTTGGTAGAGGAAAATGTACTGTCTATTACATTGACTTGTATGTCTTGTTTCTCTGGTACGTTCGTCTGTGGTTTTGCCACAGGATGCCCTTTTGGTCGTTCTAGCTCTTTAAGCGACCCTAGTCCCCGTCTTGAGGGAGAGGAAGCACCAATGTAACCACAGGGGTCCGTTTGTACACCAGCATCTTTCGTGTCTACTTTCATGATTCGGATATTGGTAACTCCTTGTAAGAACTCCCTAAATCTGCTGGCCCTTAGTGCATCCCTCGCCCTTTTACTCGGAGACTTTCTCTTAGGCTTCCTGCCGCCTGATATGGACTCAGCCATAATCAGTTCTCGAGATAAGTCTCTGTTCTAGTAACCTATATGTGGGGCAATTTCTTCCCGTGGCATTACAGTTCTTTTTTCCTCGTCTTGTACAAGGGATACATATCCCTGTTTTGCCACACGTTTTCCTGGTGTGATCTTCTGCACCACACCTGGAGCAAGCCGGCTTTCGCTCACAGTGTTTATGAACATGATCGAGGTCTCCACAATTATGACACCGGGGAACTACAAGGTAGTCCCTAACGTTTATGGAGTGGAACCCCATGTAGATTCTGCCCATAGTAGTGAGCTTACGCCACATATTCCCCGAAACTTCAGCTACATGGTGTACAACATCGCGCTCTCTGGGTCCAGTTCTGAATCGTAATTTGAACTCTTTTTTGAAATCGTCCAGACTCATGTTCTCAAAATTTTGTTGATTTATTGTCTCATAGATGTCGTTTTCGTTTATTGCAGTGGGTACGTCGTATAGGATTACTAAGGGATTCCGCTTTTTGGGCGGTTCACACTTGACAACCTTTTTGAGTTTTTCATGTTTTAATATTTTGTCCCTGTCCTCTTCAGTCGCAACATCTACTATAACAACGTTTTTTGTTGCCTTTACCTTGTTTATTTTTATTTTGTCTGCTGCAGGATTTATGGTAGTTGTAAATAATTCCTGTACTTTTTTGATATCCTGGCCTGGCAGGGGTCTTAAGAAGACAGCCGTGTCAGGCTTTTTGGATACCTTTTCAATTGTCTCTTTTGTGGATTGTGCTTTGGTGGCCGCTTGTGCGACCACTCCTGCCCACGTTTTGGTGGGCTGTTTCCGTAGTCGTTCATTTTCCTTTTCCAATTCCTCGAGTCGTCCCTCGAGCTTCGCGCTAGCGATAGCCCAGGCGGCGAGCTCCTTCTTAATTGAGAGTACTGCTGTGTTACTAATTTTACCGTTTTTGATACTAGTGTCCAACAATTGATTTATCTTAGTATGCCATTCTGTCACGTTCTCTGCGTTCTGCCCCAGGCCCTCTTCAGGGGTGGGAACAGTAAGTGTCGAACACCTCGAAATAACACTCGACTCACTCGTCTCTTGGTCAGCCATGATTTATTGACGAGTGAAAAAAGTTGGGAGCCCGTCTCTTGCCCCGGACCGGCTCCTCTGGCATGGGGGGGGACTGTTGCAGCTCGCCCACCGACCTCGCCCCTAGGTCAAGGGCACTCCTGAGCTGCAGGGTTCAGCGCGCCGTTGCCAGCGCACTGGTCCCCGTCGAAGGCCTCGTCGTCGACGATTTCACTCGACGCTCCTCGGCAAGTGCACCCCGCACTCCGGAGAGGCGGATGCACCCCTCGCCCTTCGCCACCTACTAGCCCGAGTTTCCACCTGAAGGCCGAGGACCCACTCCTACTCAGGTGGTGGGTCGGTCCCCCAGTCGTTCGGCGGTCTGGGCCCATCTAACCTAGCCCAGGCGATGTCACCACCTCCTGGGTTTGGCAGAACACGCCCCGGTTACCCAGGGGCGCGGCGAAGCACCCTTGCCGACTCGCGCCGCGATCCCGCGCCGATGAACGAGGTCGCCGGCATGCAGAGCACCTGCTGGTCTGTGCCCTGCGAACAGAAAGGGACTGGTGTTCGGTCCCTCGACACAGCTCCCCCTGTGCCACGCACCCTTCGCTTTCGCATAGGGTTGGGTCGCAGCTCTCCCTTTTGACGCAAGGCAGAATGCCGAGCTTGACGTCTGGCACCACGGGAAGGCGGAAAGAGCTACTTGGGAAGGAGAGGCTGTAAGAGACGCTTCACTTCCCCGAGTGAGGACTGCCGCGGCACGCCCGACTGGAAAGCGATACGCCCCAGTGCGAGCCTCCGTGCCTTACGGCGCGCCGGCAACGGGCGGGCCCGCGCCGAAACGCGCCGTCAAGCGACTGACCTCACGCCAGACTCGGGACTCTGTTTGCATGTATTAGCTCTAGAATTACCACAGTTATCCAAGTAACGTGGGTACGATCTAAGGAACCATAACTGATTTAATGAGCCATTCGCGGTTTCACCTTAATGCGGCTTGTACTGAGACATGCATGGCTTAATCTTTGAGACAAGCATATGACTACTGGCAGGATCAACCAGGGAGCTGCGTCAACTAGAGCTGAGCAGCCGGCCGCCCGGGAGTGTGTCCCGGGGGCCCGCGCGAACACGCAAGCGTCCGCTCAATTATTCTGCAAACAGGAGGAGGCTGAGCTCCCCTGCACAACACACCTCGAAACCCTCTCAGGTCCCGGCGGCGCGCAGCGCCGTCCTAAGTACTTGGTCGGGTTCGAGAGAGGCGCAATCGCCCGGAGTTAGGCGAGTAGACGCTTTAGGTGCGACCACCCGTGCTCCCAACTGAGCTTGCCGCTGCCGACAGAGGCCCGGGAGCGTGCTGTCGTGGCATTGCCGGCGGGAGACAACACGCGCCACCTACGGTGACCGGCAGCTCCAACGCCAGCGCCACAGAAGGACAAAAGCCCCACTTGGGTGCCGAAGCGAACTCTCCCAGCACAGCGCACGCGCCAACACGTCCGCACAGCTGCGATACAAACCACCTGCGAGAACCGCTGGGGCGACCGAGCAGCAGACGGCGTCGCGGCGCCGAGCGCCGAGCGGCGGCGCATCCTCAGCGCACACAGTCCTCAATCGGACCAGCACACTGCAGATGGCCACCGCGCTTCGCACCGGGCCCGCGAGGACCTACTTTGGCCGCAAGGCGCCGCGAGCAGGGGGCGCCGGCGCGCAGCTGCGCCGCCTGCCGCGTCCGTCGGCCGGCGCGCCTGCCACTGGCCGCCCCCACCAGCCGGCTGTAGCGCGTGCGCCCACGCACCGCGCTGCCAGCACGCCGGGCGGCCCCCCCTCACCGGCCGGGGACGGTCCCACCCAGCCTCACACCCAGATCCCCTTTCACGTTCGTGGGCATGGTGGGTCCCCTTTCACGTTCGTGGGCATGGTGGGTATCCCTGAAACAACCGGTTAATAGCTCGACCGATCGTCGCCAACACTGATTCACCTCTAGCGAGAACAACCGCACCACAACGGGTTACCTGTTGTTCATTTGCGTAACGTCACCAGCAAACGTAGACGTCCATCGCCATTTGCAACGAGTATTGCATGCCTGTGTCAGGTGTCACAACACACTACGTCTGCCCACATAGACGCAACAACATGTGCACGCCTCGAGAACACGTGGAAGGTAGCCCCCGTACGTATGCGGTGTCCATTGCGCGAACGACTGTCAGCCGGCCTCTGCAGGATGTCGCAGATGTGGAACGCGGTGCAACATGCTATCACGGTGTGTGAGAAGAGACGACTACGTCCGAATACACGCTCCACCACATCAACAGACTGCTCATGCTGATCGCCATCCAGGGCGTCCGTTCCTCCCACACGTCTGAATGGCGTACCACACTGCAATCCAGCTCTTATAGGGAGACGACACGTAGCTGCGTGCACAATATTTGGACTGTATGGTCTGCCGTTGCTAGGCGCAGTCGTCGTACGGTCACACATGTGCCACGATGTATCATTCAGTACATACGGACCAATGTGCAGTACAGTTTGTGGGTTTTGCGTACATCGGCGGACAGGTGACAGGCCGTACCACAACGTAGGCTGAGTACGTCGGCATGCGAAGGGCATTGAACATGCAAACTTCTCAACGACCAGCTTGCGAAGGCAGGGGGGAAGGGGGGGGGCATGTACGTCCTGCTGCTATCCACATTAGAGTGTATAGCAGGAGCATGTGGAAAGTCAGCAACACCTGCAAGGTGTTTAACATGACGCGATACACAGGGGACCGGGCAGTGCGAATAGCGAACTATATTGCGAGGGTTGCGGTTAGGCAACACTACACTAATTTAACGAGTTGCATAACAATTACAGAGCAGGTTCAGCGACAACGTGCGTCAGGTTAAGGCGCAATATAGGTTATGTTGAGGCGCAATATAGGTTAGGTTGAGGCGCAATATAGGTTAGGTTAAGGCACAACATGGGTTACGTTAAAGCGCAAATTAGGTTATGTTAAGGCACAACATGGGTTACGTTAAGGCACAACATGGGTTACGTTAAGGCACAACATGGGTTACGTTAAGGCACAACATGGGTTACGTTAAGGCACAAATTAGGTTACGTTAAGGCACAAATTAGGTTATGTTAAGGCACAAATTAGGTTACGTTAAGGCACAAATTAGGTTACGTTAAGGCACAAATTAGGTTACGTTAAGGCACAACATGGGTTACGTTAAGGCACAACATGGGTTACGTTAAGGCACAACATGGGTTACGTTAAGGCACAACATGGGTTACGTTAAGGCACAACATGGGTTACGTTAAGGCACAAATTGGGTTACGTTAAGGCACAAATTGGGTTACGTTAAGGCACAAATTGGGTTACGTTAAGGCACAAATTGGGTTACGTTAAGGCACAAATTGGGTTACGTTAAGGCACAAATTGGGTTACGTTAAGGCACAACATGGGTTACGTTAAGGCACAAATTGGGTTACGTTAAGGCACAAATTGGGTTACGTTAAGGCATAACATGGGTTACGTTAAGGTACAACATGGGTTAGGTTAAGGTACAATATGGGTTAGGTTAAGGTACAATATGGGTTAGGTTAAGGTACAATATGGGTTAGGTTAAGGCACAATATGGGTTACGTTAAGGCACAATATGGGTTAGGTTAAGGCACAACATGGGTTAGGTTAAGGCACAACATGGGTTAGGTTAAGGCACAACATGGGTTAGGTTAAGGCACAACATGGGTTAGGTTAAGGCACAACATGGGTTAGGTTAAGGCACAACATGGGTTAGGTTAAGGCACAACATGGGTTAGGTTAAGGCACAACATGGGTTAGGTTAAGGCACAACATGGGTTAGGTTAAGGCACAACATGGGTTAGGTTAAGGCACAACATGGGTTAGGTTAAGGCACAACATGGGTTAGGTTAAGGCACAACATGGGTTAGGTTAAGGCACAACATGGGTTAGGTTAAGGCACAACGTAGGTTAGGTTAAGGTACAACGTAGGTTAGGTTAAGGT
>NC_064645.1:348687731-348690231 GCF_023864345.2 Schistocerca serialis cubense
AGACAAGCATATGACTACTGGCAGGATCAACCAGGGAGCTGCGTCAACTAGAGCTGAGCAGCCGGCCGCCCGGGAGTGTGTCCCGGGGGCCCGCGCGAACACGCAAGCGTCCGCTCAATTATTCTGCAAACAGGAGGAGGCTGAGCTCCCCTGCACAACACACCTCGAAACCCTCTCAGGTCCCGGCGGCGCGCAGCGCCGTCCTAAGTACTTGGTCGGGTTCGAGAGAGGCGCAATCGCCCGGAGTTAGGCGAGTAGACGCTTTAGGTGCGACCACCCGTGCTCCCAACTGAGCTTGCCGCTGCCGACAGAGGCCCGGGAGCGTGCTGTCGTGGCATTGCCGGCGGGAGACAACACGCGCCACCTACGGTGACCGGCAGCTCCAACGCCAGCGCCACAGAAGGACAAAAGCCCCACTTGGGTGCCGAAGCGAACTCTCCCAGCACAGCGCACGCGCCAACACGTCCGCACAGCTGCGATACAAACCACCTGCGAGAACCGCTGGGGCGACCGAGCAGCAGACGGCGTCGCGGCGCCGAGCGCCGAGCGGCGGCGCATCCTCAGCGCACACAGTCCTCAATCGGACCAGCACACTGCAGATGGCCACCGCGCTTCGCACCGGGCCCGCGAGGACCTACTTTGGCCGCAAGGCGCCGCGAGCAGGGGGCGCCGGCGCGCAGCTGCGCCGCCTGCCGCGTCCGTCGGCCGGCGCGCCTGCCACTGGCCGCCCCCACCAGCCGGCTGTAGCGCGTGCGCCCACGCACCGCGCTGCCAGCACGCCGGGCGGCCCCCCCCTCACCGGCCGGGGACGGTCCCACCCAGCCACCGCCGCGTATCGCCTCACACCCAGATCCCCTTTCACGTTCGTGGGCATGGTGGGTCCCCTTTCACGTTCGTGGGCATGGTGGGTATCCCTGAAACAACCGGTTAATAGCTCGACCGATCGTCGCCAACACTGATTCACCTCTAGCGAGAACAACCGCACCACAACGGGTTACCTGTTGTTCATTTGCGTAACGTCACCAGCAAACGTAGACGTCCATCGCCATTTGCAACGAGTATTGCATGCCTGTGTCAGGTGTCACAACACACTACGTCTGCCCACATAGACGCAACAACATGTGCACGCCTCGAGAACACGTGGAAGGTAGCCCCCGTACGTATGCGGTGTCCATTGCGCGAACGACTGTCAGCCGGCCTCTGCAGGATGTCGCAGATGTGGAACGCGGTGCAACATGCTATCACGGTGTGTGAGAAGAGACGACTACGTCCGAATACACGCTCCACCACATCAACAGACTGCTCATGCTGATCGCCATCCAGGGCGTCCGTTCCTCCCACACGTCTGAATGGCGTACCACACTGCAATCCAGCTCTTATAGGGAGACGACACGTAGCTGCGTGCACAATATTTGGACTGTATGGTCTGCCGTTGCTAGGCGCAGTCGTCGTACGGTCACACATGTGCCACGATGTATCATTCAGTACATACGGACCAATGTGCAGTACAGTTTGTGGGTTTTGCGTACATCGGCGGACAGGTGACAGGCCGTACCACAACGTAGGCTGAGTACGTCGGCATGCGAAGGGCATTGAACATGCAAACTTCTCAACGACCAGCTTGCGAAGGCAGGGGGGAAGGGGGGGGGGCATGTACGTCCTGCTGCTATCCACATTAGAGTGTATAGCAGGAGCATGTGGAAAGTCAGCAACACCTGCAAGGTGTTTAACATGACGCGATACACAGGGGACCGGGCAGTGCGAATAGCGAACTATATTGCGAGGGTTGCGGTTAGGCAACACTACACTAATTTAACGAGTTGCATAACAATTACAGAGCAGGTTCAGCGACAACGTGCGTCAGGTTAAGGCGCAATATAGGTTATGTTGAGGCGCAATATAGGTTAGGTTGAGGCGCAATATAGGTTAGGTTAAGGCACAACATGGGTTACGTTAAAGCGCAAATTAGGTTATGTTAAGGCACAACATGGGTTACGTTAAGGCACAACATGGGTTACGTTAAGGCACAACATGGGTTACGTTAAGGCACAACATGGGTTACGTTAAGGCACAAATTAGGTTACGTTAAGGCACAAATTAGGTTACGTTAAGGCACAAATTAGGTTACGTTAAGGCACAAATTAGGTTACGTTAAGGCACAAATTAGGTTACGTTAAGGCACAACATGGGTTACGTTAAGGCACAACATGGGTTACGTTAAGGCACAACATGGGTTACGTTAAGGCACAACATGGGTTACGTTAAGGCACAAATTGGGTTACGTTAAGGCACAAATTGGGTTACGTTAAGGCACAAATTGGGTTACGTTAAGGCACAAATTGGGTTACGTTAAGGCACAAATTGGGTTACGTTAAGGCACAAATTGGGTTACGTTAAGGCACAACATGGGTTACGTTAAGGCACAAATTGGGTTACGTTAAGGCACAACATGGGTTACGTTAAGGTACAACATGGGTTAGGTTAAGGTACAATATGGGTT
>NC_064645.1:348695231-348697731 GCF_023864345.2 Schistocerca serialis cubense
TCCACGGGCGACATAACGCACAACAGCGTCATGGCGCTTGACCCGGGACCCGTGCGTCCTGAAGCAAGCCTGAAGTACGTGGTTGGCGGTCTCCACGGCCTGGCACCCCGCGCGGCATCTGGTGTCCGCCTCCCGCCCGCGACTGCGCCGTGCCTTCGTAGGGAAGGCGTTGATGCGGGCGCGGAGGGCGTCGATGTAGTCACGCCCAGATAGCAGGCGACTGGTGTCGGCGACCCACTGATGTTGGCCACTGACGGCGGCAGAGGATGACAGCGCCGCACCGTCAATGGCGATGTGTAGGCGCGCCGCCCACATTTCCCCAACCTGCGTTGACGATTTGAGGAGGTGGCCCTCCCACATTAGGTGGCGCTCCAGCACCTCGATCTCACGCTGCACCTCATCCATGCCTGCACCGTCGCAGGCTGGCCCTATCTTCTTCAGCGCCAGGAGACGGGACCGACGAAGCGTCGGACCCATCCATCGGCAAGATGGGATGCCGAGGCCCCCCTGGGCAACAGGAGCGTGGAAGTATCCCAGGGGGGTGTCCGCCGGAAGGCGGAACCATCTCCTGACGGCGGCCCGGATGGTAACGTCGGCCGACTTCAATGCACCCACCCGGGTGCGGCTGAGGGCCAGCCCGTGGTACAGGCCAGGGAGAAGCACGTTGGTGAGAGCGTGGAGGCGCTGTTGCGGCTTCAGCGGAGCTCGGGAGATGACGTCAAGCTGCTCCACCAGGTGACGACGTGGATTGAAGACACAGCGACCCGCCGTGGAGAATTGCAGCCCCAGGTACCGGAAGGTTTCACCCACACGCAGGGCAGGCATGGTGGTATTGCCTGCTGTGAAGGTGACATTGCTGTCCACCTTCACCTTCACCTTCACCTTCACCTTAAGAGAGTCATAGTTACTCCCGCCGTTTACCCGCGCTTGCTTGAATTTCTTCACGTTGACATTCAGAGCACTGGGCAGAAATCACATTGCGTCAACACCCGCTAGGGCCATCGCAATGCTTTGTTTTAATTAGTCGGATTCCCCCAGTCCGTGCCAGTTCTGAGTTGATCGTTGAATGGCGGCCGAAGAGAATCCGCGCACCCGCGCGCCCCTGGAGGAGCACGCTAAGGCGGACGCGGCCTCGCAGCAAGGAAGATCCGTGGGAGGCCAAGGCACGGGACCGAGCTCGGATCCTGCACGCAGGTTGAAGCACCGGGGCGCGAACGCCGCGCAGGCGCGCACATCCTGCACCGCCGGCCAGCACGAGGCCGACCAACGGCGAGAGCAGACCACGCCCGCGCTAAACGCCCGCACTTACCGGCACCCCTACGGCACTCACCTCGCCCAGGCCCGGCACGTTAGCGCTGACCCACTTCCCGACCAAGCCCGACACGCCCCGATCCTCAGAGCCAATCCTTATCCCGAAGTTACGGATCCAATTTGCCGACTTCCCTTACCTACATTATTCTATCGACTAGAGGCTCTTCACCTTGGAGACCTGCTGCGGATATGGGTACGAACCGGCGCGACACCTCCACGTGGCCCTCTCCCGGATTTTCAAGGTCCGAGGGGAAGATCGGGACACCGCCGCAACTGCGGTGCTCTTCGCGTTCCAAACCCTATCTCCCTGCTAGAGGATTCCAGGGAACTCGAACGCTCATGCAGAAAAGAAAACTCTTCCCCGATCTCCCGACGGCGTCTCCGGGTCCTTTTGGGTTACCCCGACGAGCATCTCTAAAAGAGGGGCCCGACTTGTATCGGTTCCGCTGCCGGGTTCCGGAATAGGAACCGGATTCCCTTTCGCCCAACGGGGGCCAGCACAAAGTGCATCATGCTATGACGGCCCCCATCAACATCGGATTTCTCCTAGGGCTTAGGATCGACTGACTCGTGTGCAACGGCTGTTCACACGAAACCCTTCTCCGCGTCAGCCCTCCAGGGCCTCGCTGGAGTATTTGCTACTACCACCAAGATCTGCACCGACGGCGGCTCCAGGCAGGCTCACGCCCAGACCCTTCTGCGCCCACCGCCGCGACCCTCCTACTCGTCAGGGCTTCGCGGCCGGCCGCAAGGACCGGCCATGACTGCCAGACTGACGGCCGAGTATAGGCACGACGCTTCAGCGCCATCCATTTTCAGGGCTAGTTGCTTCGGCAGGTGAGTTGTTACACACTCCTTAGCGGATTCCGACTTCCATGGCCACCGTCCTGCTGTCTTAAGCAACCAACGCCTTTCATGGTTTCCCATGAGCGTCGATTCGGGCGCCTTAACTCGGCGTTTGGTTCATCCCACAGCGCCAGTTCTGCTTACCAAAAGTGGCCCACTTGGCACTCCGATCCGAGTCGTTTGCTCGCGGCTTCAGCATATCAAGCAAGCCGGAGATCTCACCCATTTAAAGTTTGAGAATAGGTTGAGGTCGTTTCGGCCCCAAGGCCTCTAATCATTCGCTTTACCGGATGAGACTCGTACGAGCACCAGCTATCCTGAGGGAAACTTCGGAGGGAACCAG
>NC_064645.1:348700231-348705231 GCF_023864345.2 Schistocerca serialis cubense
CACCACCACCCACCGAATCAAGAAAGAGCTATCAATCTGTCAATCCTTCCGGTGTCCGGGCCTGGTGAGGTTTCCCGTGTTGAGTCAAATTAAGCCGCAGGCTCCACTCCTGGTGGTGCCCTTCCGTCAATTCCTTTAAGTTTCAGCTTTGCAACCATACTTCCCCCGGAACCCAAAAGCTTTGGTTTCCCGGAGGCTGCCCGCCGAGTCATCGGAGGAACTGCGGCGGATCGCTGGCTGGCATCGTTTATGGTTAGAACTAGGGCGGTATCTGATCGCCTTCGAACCTCTAACTTTCGTTCTTGATTAATGAAAACATACTTGGCAAATGCTTTCGCTTCTGTTCGTCTTGCGACGATCCAAGAATTTCACCTCTAACGTCGCAATACGAATGCCCCCGCCTGTCCCTATTAATCATTACCTCGGGTTCCGAAAACCAACAAAATAGAACCGAGGTCCTATTCCATTATTCCATGCACACAGTATTCAGGCGGGCTTGCCTGCTTTAAGCACTCTAATTTGTTCAAAGTAAACGTGCCGGCCCACCGAGACACTCAATAAAGAGCACCCTGGTAGGATTTCAACGGGGTCCGCCTCGGGACGCACGAGCACGCACGAGGCGGTCGCACGCCTTCGGCTCGCCCCACCGGCAGGACGTCCCACGATACATGCCAGTTAAACACCGACGGGCGGTGAACCAACAGCGTGGGACACAAATCCAACTACGAGCTTTTTAACCGCAACAACTTTAATATACGCTATTGGAGCTGGAATTACCGCGGCTGCTGGCACCAGACTTGCCCTCCAATAGATACTCGTTAAAGGATTTAAAGTGTACTCATTCCGATTACGGGGCCTCGGATGAGTCCCGTATCGTTATTTTTCGTCACTACCTCCCCGTGCCGGGAGTGGGTAATTTGCGCGCCTGCTGCCTTCCTTGGATGTGGTAGCCGTTTCTCAGGCTCCCTCTCCGGAATCGAACCCTGATTCCCCGTTACCCGTTACAACCATGGTAGGCGCAGAACCTACCATCGACAGTTGATAAGGCAGACATTTGAAAGATGCGTCGCCGGTACGAGGACCGTGCGATCAGCCCAAAGTTATTCAGAGTCACCAAGGCAAACGGACCGGACGAGCCGACCGATTGGTTTTGATCTAATAAAAGCGTCCCTTCCATCTCTGGTCGGGACTCTGTTTGCATGTATTAGCTCTAGAATTACCACAGTTATCCAAGTAACGTGGGTACGATCTAAGGAACCATAACTGATTTAATGAGCCATTCGCGGTTTCACCTTAATGCGGCTTGTACTGAGACATGCATGGCTTAATCTTTGAGACAAGCATATGACTACTGGCAGGATCAACCAGGGAGCTGCGTCAACTAGAGCTGAGCAGCCGGCCGCCCGGGAGTGTGTCCCGGGGGCCCGCGCGAACACGCAAGCGTCCGCTCAATTATTCTGCAAACAGGAGGAGGCTGAGCTCCCCTGCACAACACACCTCGAAACCCTCTCAGGTCCCGGCGGCGCGCAGCGCCGTCCTAAGTACTTGGTCGGGTTCGAGAGAGGCGCAATCGCCCGGAGTTAGGCGAGTAGACGCTTTAGGTGCGACCACCCGTGCTCCCAACTGAGCTTGCCGCTGCCGACAGAGGCCCGGGAGCGTGCTGTCGTGGCATTGCCGGCGGGAGACAACACGCGCCACCTACGGTGACCGGCAGCTCCAACGCCAGCGCCACAGAAGGACAAAAGCCCCACTTGGGTGCCGAAGCGAACTCTCCCAGCACAGCGCACGCGCCAACACGTCCGCACAGCTGCGATACAAACCACCTGCGAGAACCGCTGGGGCGACCGAGCAGCAGACGGCGTCGCGGCGCCGAGCGCCGAGCGGCGGCGCATCCTCAGCGCACACAGTCCTCAATCGGACCAGCACACTGCAGATGGCCACCGCGCTTCGCACCGGGCCCGCGAGGACCTACTTTGGCCGCAAGGCGCCGCGAGCAGGGGGCGCCGGCGCGCAGCTGCGCCGCCTGCCGCGTCCGTCGGCCGGCGCGCCTGCCACTGGCCGCCCCCACCAGCCGGCTGTAGCGCGTGCGCCCACGCACCGCGCTGCCAGCACGCCGGGCGGCCCCCCCTCACCGGCCGGGGACGGTCCCACCCAGCCACCGCCGCGTATCGCCTCACACCCAGATCCCCTTTCACGTTCGTGGGCATGGTGGGTCCCCTTTCACGTTCGTGGGCATGGTGGGTATCCCTGAAACAACCGGTTAATAGCTCGACCGATCGTCGCCAACACTGATTCACCTCTAGCGAGAACAACCGCACCACAACGGGTTACCTGTTGTTCATTTGCGTAACGTCACCAGCAAACGTAGACGTCCATCGCCATTTGCAACGAGTATTGCATGCCTGTGTCAGGTGTCACAACACACTACGTCTGCCCACATAGACGCAACAACATGTGCACGCCTCGAGAACACGTGGAAGGTAGCCCCCGTACGTATGCGGTGTCCATTGCGCGAACGACTGTCAGCCGGCCTCTGCAGGATGTCGCAGATGTGGAACGCGGTGCAACATGCTATCACGGTGTGTGAGAAGAGACGACTACGTCCGAATACACGCTCCACCACATCAACAGACTGCTCATGCTGATCGCCATCCAGGGCGTCCGTTCCTCCCACACGTCTGAATGGCGTACCACACTGCAATCCAGCTCTTATAGGGAGACGACACGTAGCTGCGTGCACAATATTTGGACTGTATGGTCTGCCGTTGCTAGGCGCAGTCGTCGTACGGTCACACATGTGCCACGATGTATCATTCAGTACATACGGACCAATGTGCAGTACAGTTTGTGGGTTTTGCGTACATCGGCGGACAGGTGACAGGCCGTACCACAACGTAGGCTGAGTACGTCGGCATGCGAAGGGCATTGAACATGCAAACTTCTCAACGACCAGCTTGCGAAGGCAGGGGGGAAGGGGGGGGGGCATGTACGTCCTGCTGCTATCCACATTAGAGTGTATAGCAGGAGCATGTGGAAAGTCAGCAACACCTGCAAGGTGTTTAACATGACGCGATACACAGGGGACCGGGCAGTGCGAATAGCGAACTATATTGCGAGGGTTGCGGTTAGGCAACACTACACTAATTTAACGAGTTGCATAACAATTACAGAGCAGGTTCAGCGACAACGTGCGTCAGGTTAAGGCGCAATATAGGTTATGTTGAGGCGCAATATAGGATAGGTTGAGGCGCAATATAGGTTAGGTTAAGGCACAACATGGGTTACGTTAAAGCGCAAATTAGGTTATGTTAAGGCACAACATGGGTTACGTTAAGGCACAACATGGGTTACGTTAAGGCACAACATGGGTTACGTTAAGGCACAACATGGGTTACGTTAAGGCACAAATTAGGTTACGTTAAGGCACAAATTAGGTTACGTTAAGGCACAAATTAGGTTACGTTAAGGCACAACATGGGTTACGTTAAGGCACAACATGGGTTACGTTAAGGCACAACATGGGTTACGTTAAGGCACAACATGGGTTACGTTAAGGCACAACATGGGTTACGTTAAGGCACAAATTGGGTTACGTTAAGGCACAAATTGGGTTACGTTAAGGCACAAATTGGGTTACGTTAAGGCACAAATTGGGTTACGTTAAGGCACAAATTGGGTTACGTTAAGGCACAAATTGGGTTACGTTAAGGCACAAATTGGGTTACGTTAAGGCACAACATGGGTTACGTTAAGGCACAAATTGGGTTACGTTAAGGCACAACATGGGTTACGTTAAGGTACAACATGGGTTAGGTTAAGGTACAATATGGGTTAGGTTAAGGTACAATATGGGTTAGGTTAAGGCACAATATGGGTTAGGTTAAGGCACAATATGGGTTAGGTTAAGGCACAACATGGGTTAGGTTAAGGCACAACATGGGTTAGGTTAAGGCACAACATGGGTTAGGTTAAGGCACAACATGGGTTAGGTTAAGGCACAACATGGGTTAGGTTAAGGCACAACATGGGTTAGGTTAAGGCACAACATGGGTTAGGTTAAGGCACAACATGGGTTAGGTTAAGGCACAACATGGGTTAGGTTAAGGCACAACATGGGTTAGGTTAAGGCACAACATGGGTTAGGTTAAGGCACAACATGGGTTAGGTTAAGGCACAACATGGGTTAGGTTAAGGCACAACGTAGGTTAGGTTAAGGTACAACGTAGGTTAGGTTAAGGTACAACGTAGGTTAGGTTAAGGTACAACGTAGGTTAGGTTAAGGTACAACGTAGGTTAGGTTAAGGTACAACGTAGGTTAGGTTAAGGTACAACGTAGGTTAGGTTAAGGTACAACGTAGGTTAGGTTAAGGTACAACGTAGGTTAGGTTAAGGTACAACGTAGGTTAGGTTAAGGTACAACGTAGGTTAGGTTAAGGTACAACGTAGGTTAGGTTAAGGTACAACGTAGGTTAGGTTAAGGTACAACGTAGGTTAGGTTAAGGTACAACGTAGGTTAGGTTAAGGCGCAATGTCGGTTAGGTTAAGGTACGATATAGCTTAAGTTAAGGTACAATATAGCTTAGGTTAAGGTACACATTGTTGTAGGGAAAGGTGTATTTGGGGGGGGGGGCGGCAGGTTCGTTGATAGTGATTATCGTAAGTGCATGCCTGCGGGATCATCCGATTTGTCACGTCAGGATGCACTTGTGGCTCATGACAGGCGGCGTTCCGATTCCAAGGTTGTGGCAGATCTGTGTCTTTCATTCCTGCCATTGTTTGTGTACTGTGACAGGAGGCAGTATTGTGATGTTGGGTGCACCCCTGTGTAGGACATGTGTGGGTGTTCGTGGCTTAGCTGAGCAATGGCGGATGTCGGAAGGGTGGGATATTCTGTTTTCTGGGTGGACCTCCCGGTCTGGTTATGATAGTGTGGATTGTGTAATGTGGCGGAGAGGATGCACTGGATGTTCTTCCATGCTGGTGGTTAGATATTGTGTGTG
>NC_064645.1:348712731-348717731 GCF_023864345.2 Schistocerca serialis cubense
AACCCAAAAGCTTTGGTTTCCCGGAGGCTGCCCGCCGAGTCATCGGAGGAACTGCGGCGGATCGCTGGCTGGCATCGTTTATGGTTAGAACTAGGGCGGTATCTGATCGCCTTCGAACCTCTAACTTTCGTTCTTGATTAATGAAAACATACTTGGCAAATGCTTTCGCTTCTGTTCGTCTTGCGACGATCCAAGAATTTCACCTCTAACGTCGCAATACGAATGCCCCCGCCTGTCCCTATTAATCATTACCTCGGGTTCCGAAAACCAACAAAATAGAACCGAGGTCCTATTCCATTATTCCATGCACACAGTATTCAGGCGGGCTTGCCTGCTTTAAGCACTCTAATTTGTTCAAAGTAAACGTGCCGGCCCACCGAGACACTCAATAAAGAGCACCCTGGTAGGATTTCAACGGGGTCCGCCTCGGGACGCACGAGCACGCACGAGGCGGTCGCACGCCTTCGGCTCGCCCCACCGGCAGGACGTCCCACGATACATGCCAGTTAAACACCGACGGGCGGTGAACCAACAGCGTGGGACACAAATCCAACTACGAGCTTTTTAACCGCAACAACTTTAATATACGCTATTGGAGCTGGAATTACCGCGGCTGCTGGCACCAGACTTGCCCTCCAATAGATACTCGTTAAAGGATTTAAAGTGTACTCATTCCGATTACGGGGCCTCGGATGAGTCCCGTATCGTTATTTTTCGTCACTACCTCCCCGTGCCGGGAGTGGGTAATTTGCGCGCCTGCTGCCTTCCTTGGATGTGGTAGCCGTTTCTCAGGCTCCCTCTCCGGAATCGAACCCTGATTCCCCGTTACCCGTTACAACCATGGTAGGCGCAGAACCTACCATCGACAGTTGATAAGGCAGACATTTGAAAGATGCGTCGCCGGTACGAGGACCGTGCGATCAGCCCAAAGTTATTCAGAGTCACCAAGGCAAACGGACCGGACGAGCCGACCGATTGGTTTTGATCTAATAAAAGCGTCCCTTCCATCTCTGGTCGGGACTCTGTTTGCATGTATTAGCTCTAGAATTACCACAGTTATCCAAGTAACGTGGGTACGATCTAAGGAACCATAACTGATTTAATGAGCCATTCGCGGTTTCACCTTAATGCGGCTTGTACTGAGACATGCATGGCTTAATCTTTGAGACAAGCATATGACTACTGGCAGGATCAACCAGGGAGCTGCGTCAACTAGAGCTGAGCAGCCGGCCGCCCGGGAGTGTGTCCCGGGGGCCCGCGCGAACACGCAAGCGTCCGCTCAATTATTCTGCAAACAGGAGGAGGCTGAGCTCCCCTGCACAACACACCTCGAAACCCTCTCAGGTCCCGGCGGCGCGCAGCGCCGTCCTAAGTACTTGGTCGGGTTCGAGAGAGGCGCAATCGCCCGGAGTTAGGCGAGTAGACGCTTTAGGTGCGACCACCCGTGCTCCCAACTGAGCTTGCCGCTGCCGACAGAGGCCCGGGAGCGTGCTGTCGTGGCATTGCCGGCGGGAGACAACACGCGCCACCTACGGTGACCGGCAGCTCCAACGCCAGCGCCACAGAAGGACAAAAGCCCCACTTGGGTGCCGAAGCGAACTCTCCCAGCACAGCGCACGCGCCAACACGTCCGCACAGCTGCGATACAAACCACCTGCGAGAACCGCTGGGGCGACCGAGCAGCAGACGGCGTCGCGGCGCCGAGCGCCGAGCGGCGGCGCATCCTCAGCGCACACAGTCCTCAATCGGACCAGCACACTGCAGATGGCCACCGCGCTTCGCACCGGGCCCGCGAGGACCTACTTTGGCCGCAAGGCGCCGCGAGCAGGGGGCGCCGGCGCGCAGCTGCGCCGCCTGCCGCGTCCGTCGGCCGGCGCGCCTGCCACTGGCCGCCCCCACCAGCCGGCTGTAGCGCGTGCGCCCACGCACCGCGCTGCCAGCACGCCGGGCGGCCCCCCCTCACCGGCCGGGGACGGTCCCACCCAGCCACCGCCGCGTATCGCCTCACACCCAGATCCCCTTTCACGTTCGTGGGCATGGTGGGTCCCCTTTCACGTTCGTGGGCATGGTGGGTATCCCTGAAACAACCGGTTAATAGCTCGACCGATCGTCGCCAACACTGATTCACCTCTAGCGAGAACAACCGCACCACAACGGGTTACCTGTTGTTCATTTGCGTAACGTCACCAGCAAACGTAGACGTCCATCGCCATTTGCAACGAGTATTGCATGCCTGTGTCAGGTGTCACAACACACTACGTCTGCCCACATAGACGCAACAACATGTGCACGCCTCGAGAACACGTGGAAGGTAGCCCCCGTACGTATGCGGTGTCCATTGCGCGAACGACTGTCAGCCGGCCTCTGCAGGATGTCGCAGATGTGGAACGCGGTGCAACATGCTATCACGGTGTGTGAGAAGAGACGACTACGTCCGAATACACGCTCCACCACATCAACAGACTGCTCATGCTGATCGCCATCCAGGGCGTCCGTTCCTCCCACACGTCTGAATGGCGTACCACACTGCAATCCAGCTCTTATAGGGAGACGACACGTAGCTGCGTGCACAATATTTGGACTGTATGGTCTGCCGTTGCTAGGCGCAGTCGTCGTACGGTCACACATGTGCCACGATGTATCATTCAGTACATACGGACCAATGTGCAGTACAGTTTGTGGGTATTGCGTACATCGGCGGACAGGTGACAGGCCGTACCACAACGTAGGCTGAGTACGTCGGCATGCGAAGGGCATTGAACATGCAAACTTCTCAACGACCAGCTTGCGAAGGCAGGGGGGAAGGGGGGGGGGGCATGTACGTCCTGCTGCTATCCACATTAGAGTGTATAGCAGGAGCATGTGGAAAGTCAGCAACACCTGCAAGGTGTTTAACATGACGCGATACACAGGGGACCGGGCAGTGCGAATAGCGAACTATATTGCGAGGGTTGCGGTTAGGCAACACTACACTAATTTAACGAGTTGCATAACAATTACAGAGCAGGTTCAGCGACAACGTGCGTCAGGTTAAGGCGCAATATAGGTTATGTTGAGGCGCAATATAGGTTAGGTTGAGGCGCAATATAGGTTAGGTTAAGGCACAACATGGGTTACGTTAAAGCGCAAATTAGGTTATGTTAAGGCACAACATGGGTTACGTTAAGGCACAACATGGGTTACGTTAAGGCACAACATGGGTTACGTTAAGGCACAACATGGGTTACGTTAAGGCACAAATTAGGTTACGTTAAGGCACAAATTAGGTTACGTTAAGGCACAAATTAGGTTACGTTAAGGCACAAATTAGGTTACGTTAAGGCACAAATTAGGTTACGTTAAGGCACAACATGGGTTACGTTAAGGCACAACATGGGTTACGTTAAGGCACAACATGGGTTACGTTAAGGCACAAATTGGGTTACGTTAAGGCACAAATTGGGTTACGTTAAGGCACAAATTGGGTTACGTTAAGGCACAAATTGGGTTACGTTAAGGCACAAATTGGGTTACGTTAAGGCACAAATTGGGTTACGTTAAGGCACAAATTGGGTTACGTTAAGGCACAAATTGGGTTACGTTAAGGCACAACATGGGTTACGTTAAGGTACAACATGGGTTAGGTTAAGGTACAATATGGGTTAGGTTAAGGTACAATATGGGTTAGGTTAAGGTACAATATGGGTTAGGTTAAGGCACAATATGGGTTACGTTAAGGCACAACATGGGTTAGGTTAAGGCACAACATGGGTTAGGTTAAGGCACAACATGGGTTAGGTTAAGGCACAACATGGGTTAGGTTAAGGCACAACATGGGTTAGGTTAAGGCACAACATGGGTTAGGTTAAGGCACAACATGGGTTAGGTTAAGGCACAACATGGGTTAGGTTAAGGCACAACATGGGTTAGGTTAAGGCACAACATGGGTTAGGTTAAGGCACAACATGGGTTAGGTTAAGGCACAACATGGGTTAGGTTAAGGCACAACATGGGTTAGGTTAAGGCACAACGTAGGTTAGGTTAAGGTACAACGTAGGTTAGGTTAAGGTACAACGTAGGTTAGGTTAAGGTACAACGTAGGTTAGGTTAAGGTACAACGTAGGTTAGGTTAAGGTACAACGTAGGTTAGGTTAAGGTACAACGTAGGTTAGGTTAAGGTACAACGTAGGTTAGGTTAAGGTACAACGTAGGTTAGGTTAAGGTACAACGTAGGTTAGGTTAAGGTACAACGTAGGTTAGGTTAAGGTACAACGTAGGTTAGGTTAAGGTACAACGTAGGTTAGGTTAAGGCGCAATGTCGGTTAGGTTAAGGTACGATATAGCTTAAGTTAAGGTACAATATAGCTTAGGTTAAGGTACACATTGTTGTAGGGAAAGGTGTATTTGGGGGGGGGGGGCGGCAGGTTCGTTGATAGTGATTATCGTAAGTGCATGCCTGCGGGATCATCCGATTTGTCACGTCAGGATGCACTTGTGGCTCATGACAGGCGGCGTTCCGATTCCAAGGTTGTGGCAGATCTGTGTCTTTCATTCCTGCCATTGTTTGTGTACTGTGACAGGAGGCAGTATTGTGATGTTGGGTGCACCCCTGTGTAGGACATGTGTGGGTGTTCGTGGCTTAGCTGAGCAATGGCGGATGTCGGAAGGGTGGGATATTCTGTTTTCTGGGTGGACCTCCCGGTCTGGTTATGATAGTGTGGATTGTGTAATGTGGCGGAGAGGATGCACTGGATGTTCTTCCATGCTGGTGGTTAGATATTGTGTGTGTGTGTGCCTGTTACAGGCAGAGAGTAGTGTGTGATAAGAGAGTAGTGTGTGATAAGAGTGTCTGGCTGACGTGTGGTTCTCATTATGTGCAGAGTCTTTCAGCATGTATAGGGACGGTTGTATATATTATCTGTATTCTGATGGCTCTGCATCTATTACTAATCAGTGCCGTGTCTACGGTTACTCTGGTTCCAGTCGAAACTGTTCTATCTCTGTACATTAGTGACACTGCG
>NC_064645.1:348727731-348730231 GCF_023864345.2 Schistocerca serialis cubense
TCGTGGCATTGCCGGCGGGAGACAACACGCGCCACCTACGGTGACCGGCAGCTCCAACGCCAGCGCCACAGAAGGACAAAAGCCCCACTTGGGTGCCGAAGCGAACTCTCCCAGCACAGCGCACGCGCCAACACGTCCGCACAGCTGCGATACAAACCACCTGCGAGAACCGCTGGGGCGACCGAGCAGCAGACGGCGTCGCGGCGCCGAGCGCCGAGCGGCGGCGCATCCTCAGCGCACACAGTCCTCAATCGGACCAGCACACTGCAGATGGCCACCGCGCTTCGCACCGGGCCCGCGAGGACCTACTTTGGCCGCAAGGCGCCGCGAGCAGGGGGCGCCGGCGCGCAGCTGCGCCGCCTGCCGCGTCCGTCGGCCGGCGCGCCTGCCACTGGCCGCCCCCACCAGCCGGCTGTAGCGCGTGCGCCCACGCACCGCGCTGCCAGCACGCCGGGCGGCCCCCCCTCACCGGCCGGGGACGGTCCCACCCAGCCACCGCCGCGTATCGCCTCACACCCAGATCCCCTTTCACGTTCGTGGGCATGGTGGGTCCCCTTTCACGTTCGTGGGCATGGTGGGTATCCCTGAAACAACCGGTTAATAGCTCGACCGATCGTCGCCAACACTGATTCACCTCTAGCGAGAACAACCGCACCACAACGGGTTACCTGTTGTTCATTTGCGTAACGTCACCAGCAAACGTAGACGTCCATCGCCATTTGCAACGAGTATTGCATGCCTGTGTCAGGTGTCACAACACACTACGTCTGCCCACATAGACGCAACAACATGTGCACGCCTCGAGAACACGTGGAAGGTAGCCCCCGTACGTATGCGGTGTCCATTGCGCGAACGACTGTCAGCCGGCCTCTGCAGGATGTCGCAGATGTGGAACGCGGTGCAACATGCTATCACGGTGTGTGAGAAGAGACGACTACGTCCGAATACACGCTCCACCACATCAACAGACTGCTCATGCTGATCGCCATCCAGGGCGTCCGTTCCTCCCACACGTCTGAATGGCGTACCACACTGCAATCCAGCTCTTATAGGGAGACGACACGTAGCTGCGTGCACAATATTTGGACTGTATGGTCTGCCGTTGCTAGGCGCAGTCGTCGTACGGTCACACATGTGCCACGATGTATCATTCAGTACATACGGACCAATGTGCAGTACAGTTTGTGGGTTTTGCGTACATCGGCGGACAGGTGACAGGCCGTACCACAACGTAGGCTGAGTACGTCGGCATGCGAAGGGCATTGAACATGCAAATTTCTCAACGACCAGCTTGCGAAGGCAGGGGGGAAGGGGGGGGGGGGCATGTACGTCCTGCTGCTATCCACATTAGAGTGTATAGCAGGAGCATGTGGAAAGTCAGCAACACCTGCAAGGTGTTTAACATGACGCGATACACAGGGGACCGGGCAGTGCGAATAGCGAACTATATTGCGAGGGTTGCGGTTAGGCAACACTACACTAATTTAACGAGTTGCATAACAATTACAGAGCAGGTTCAGCGACAACGTGCGTCAGGTTAAGGCGCAATATAGGTTATGTTGAGGCGCAATATAGGTTAGGTTGAGGCGCAATATAGGTTAGGTTAAGGCACAACATGGGTTACGTTAAAGCGCAAATTAGGTTATGTTAAGGCACAACATGGGTTACGTTAAGGCACAACATGGGTTACGTTAAGGCACAACATGGGTTACGTTAAGGCACAACATGGGTTACGTTAAGGCACAAATTAGGTTACGTTAAGGCACAAATTAGGTTACGTTAAGGCACAAATTAGGTTACGTTAAGGCACAAATTAGGTTACGTTAAGGCACAAATTAGGTTACGTTAAGGCACAAATTAGGTTACGTTAAGGCACAACATGGGTTACGTTAAGGCACAACATGGGTTACGTTAAGGCACAACATGGGTTACGTTAAGGCACAACATGGGTTACGTTAAGGCACAAATTGGGTTACGTTAAGGCACAAATTGGGTTACGTTAAGGCACAAATTGGGTTACGTTAAGGCACAAATTGGGTTACGTTAAGGCACAAATTGGGTTACGTTAAGGCACAAATTGGGTTACGTTAAGGCACAAATTGGGTTACGTTAAGGCACAACATGGGTTACGTTAAGGCACAAATTGGGTTACGTTAAGGCACAACATGGGTTACGTTAAGGTACAACATGGGTTAGGTTAAGGTACAATATGGGTTAGGTTAAGGTACAATATGGGTTAGGTTAAGGTACAATATGGGTTAGGTTAAGGCACAATATGGGTTACGTTAAGGCACAATATGGGTTAGGTTAAGGCACAACATGGGTTAGGTTAAGGCACAACATGGGTTAGGTTAAGGCACAACATGGGTTAGGTTAAGGCACAACATGGGTTAGGTTAAGGCACAACATGGGTTAGGTTAAGGCACAACATGGGTTAGGTTAAGGCACAACATGGGTTAGGTTAAGGCACAACATGGGTTAGGTTAAGGCACAACATGGG
>NC_064645.1:348735231-348742731 GCF_023864345.2 Schistocerca serialis cubense
TGTGTAGGCGCGCCGCCCACATTTCCCCAACCTGCGTTGACGATTTGAGGAGGTGGCCCTCCCACATTAGGTGGCGCTCCAGCACCTCAATCTCACGCTGCACCTCATCCATGCCTGCACCGTCGCAGGCTGGCCCTATCTTCTTCAGCGCCAGGAGACGGGACCGACGGAGGGTCGGACCCATCCATCGGCAAGATGGAATGCCGAGGCCCCCCTGGGCAACAGGAGCGTGGAAGTATCCCAGGGGGGTGTCCGCCGGAAGGCGGAACCATCTCCTGACGGCGGCCCGGATGGTGACGTCGGCCGACTTCAATGCACCCACCCGGGTGCGGCTGAGGGCCAGCCCGTGGTACAGGCCAGGGAGAAGTACGTTGGTGAGAGCGTGGAGGCGCTGTTGCGGCTTCAGCGGAGCTCGGGAGATGACGTCAAGCTGCTCCACCAGGTGGCGACGTGGATTGAAGACACAGCGACCCGCCGTGGAAAATTGCAGCCCCAGGTACCGGAAGGTTTCACCCACACGCAGGGCAGGCATGGTGGTATTGCCTGCTGTGAAGGTGACATTGCTGTCCACCTTCACCTTCTTCTCGCGCCCTGACGCGACTAATGCGAGGGTGAAACACTTCCGGGCGTTGATCTGCAGCCCCAGGTGGGCGAGGGCTGCGGTAGCTGCGTCAATGAGGGACTGCAAGCCCCTCGGGGTCGCTGCAAACAGCAAGACGTCATCTGCAAAGGCCGCAGCGTTGACTCTGCGACCGAGGATCCGAGCTCCGATGTGGGAGGGCAGTTGGCCTAAAACGTAGTCCACCGCAAAGTTGAACAGGAGGGGGGAGAGGGGATCGCCCTGGCGAACGCCCCGTGCTGGCTGCACAGACACGCCCACGCCGGCGCCGTCCGCTATCACTGTCGTGCTGCCCTCGTAGCACCGCTCGACATACTCGACAAAGCAATCCGGCAGGCCATGCGCCTTCAGCACAGGGCGAAGGGCAGCATGATCTACCGAATCGAATGCCTTGGATACGTCGATCGATGCCACAAAGACAGAGCGGCAGGAGCGAACTGCGTCGGTGAGAGCAGTGTCCAAGATGAAGGTATTTTCCAACATCCCATCCCGAGGGATGAATGCCCGCTGACGTTCGTCCACAGCACATGCGCGCATCAGGCGTGACGCGAGAACCTTGTGAAAGGTCCGCGCCAACACCGAGCAGACCGTAATGGGGCGAAAGTCAGCGGGGGATGTTGGTGCAGCCGTTTTCGGGAGAAGGGACGTCCGCGCGCGAAGCAGGCGTTCCGGAAGGGCGCGGGCCAGAAGGAAGAGATTCATCACTTTCACCAGGACTTCATGCGGCAGGCGCCGCAACTCCGCTGGGGTAAGGCCGTCCGGCCCGGCTGCTGATCCCCTGGGCGGCAACGCGGCGGCGACCTCCTCATGTGTGACCGGCCCCCATAGGCACTCGGGAGCGACAGGCTCCGAGTGCGGGAGGAGGCGGTCACGAATGAAGCCCGCGGTGGAGATGGGCTTCTTAGTGAAGAGGTCCGCCCAGAAGTCCAGCAGACCAGGGATGGCAGGTGGCGGCTGGAGCAGGGTGCCATCCAAGAGGCCGCGCACGCAACGTGCACGCGACCGTCGGAAGGCATCCTGCGTTCTCGCGTACTCCCAGCGGCGCCGCTTGCGCTTCTGCGTCGGCGGCGCAGCAGGCGGCCGCTTCGATGGTTGGCGCGGCCGCTGTGTCCTGGTGATCGATCTCTCCCCTCCGGACCCGACCGACGCAAGGGCATCCGGGAGCATGCCCAGGATGACATCGGGCGGCGTGCCCCGCCCCAGACCTATGACACGATCCAGGGCAGAGAAACGCTGGGCGGAAGCGGGTAGCCCCGCCAGATGCTCCCAGATGGCGGCGTCAGTCGGCCCCTCCGGCGGCGGCCCGGTGGTGTCGGCCGCGAAGTCCTCGGCTGCGTCGACGGGCGGCGCAGCGGCCTCGCCCGCGTCAGGCAGCGGGCTCGCTGCTCCCCGGCGGGACGCCGGCTCTTCCCCCCGACCGATCTCAAGCGCCTCCATGAATTGGCGGACAAGCTGCTTGTGGGCAGCTTGCCGCCGTCGGCACTTGATTGCCTCAAGCGTTCGGTCGGGGAACATCCTGATGAGCTCTTGATTTACAAAGAAGAACCGGGCGTCCCTCTCGAGGAACAGTTCGGCCTCTGCCTTGGCGAGCAACAGGACTTCTTCCTCCGTAGCCAAATGCCTCGTCATCTAATTAGTGACGCGCATGAATGGATTAACGAGATTCCCGCTGTCCCTATCTACTGTCTTACGAAGGCCGTTATGCTGTCTAACCAGTGGTGGAGTCCACCAATACTGGTAGAAGACGGGCGGCTAAATGTCCGATCTCTCAACCTTCCCGTGGTGTAAGATGTGAGTAGCCGGGCAACCGGTGAAACCAATGAGAGAAGGGCGACTCCCGTGCGGGGTGCAGGCGAAGACGCAGAGAGACTGGGCAACCGGCCTCTCCAAGCCGAGTCTCGCACTCCGCTCGCCGTGGGCGCTAAGGTGTCGGACACTTGTGTCTAGTATCCTTGCTCACTGGCGAATGGCACTTGCTCGCTTCTGCGGCGCTTGCTGTGCTCTGGCTCCGGCCGGGGTGCGGCGGGCGCCGCTTTTGCGTTGGCGGCGCTTGCTGTGCTCTTGGCTCCGGCCGGGGTGCGGTGGGCGCCGCTTTTGCTTTGGCGGCGCCTGCTGTGCTCTTGGCCTTGGCCGGGGTGTGGCGGGTGCCGCTTTTGCGTTGGCGGCGCTCGCTGTGCTCTTGGCTCCGGCCGGGGAGCGGTGGGCGCCGCTTTTGCTTTGGCGGCGCTTGCTGTGCTCTTGGCCTTGGCCGGGGTGTGGCGGGTGCCGCTTTTGCGTTGGCGGCGCTTGCTGCGCCCCGGCTCCGGCCGGGGTGTGGCGGGCGCCGCTTTCCCGTAAGGACATTTCGCGATGCATCAGCCATGCTGCGTATGTCTCCTGCAGAGGTTGCAAACCTGCCGGGCGCAAGTCTGACTGGTATAGTGTCTCTCTGCGAGGACGTGCCTCCGTCTCTGCCTGTGTGCGCTACGGAGTTTCACGCCTCACCGTCAGGAACGAAGTGTTACCGCGCTCGACTTATCGGACGTGGGATGCATCGCTCCAAGACACAAGTGCCACGGGAGTTAACTCCCGACATGGAGGTATGTCACGCCCTTCGTGCGCCTCCACCTACTGCGAGCGCTTGTAGGTGTCGGACTCGTGAGTCTAGTATCCAAGCTCGTACGTAGGATGTGCGCGTGGCAGCGACGCGTGTCGACAGCTGTTGGCACGCGGCAGTTGCCTTATGCGCATGGTGGTGCGTCCTGCGCGGCTCGCTGGTGGTGGGCTCTCGCTGCGGCGCCGGCCTCGCACATGCTCCGCCCGGCAAATGTCGGACGGCGGTGCGGTTGGCCGGGGTAGCTGCGGGACTCGTCCGCCGGCTGGGCTGTGCACGGGTGCGCTGCCGTGTCGGATGCGCTGCGCTAGGCCGGGTCGGCTGGGCGGTGCGCGCGCTGCTGGCTGGCGCGGGATGGGCGGTCGGTCTCTGACTGGCGGTCTTCTCTCGCGGCCACGCCGGCGGCGGGCGCCGGCCCTGCTGCGCCCGGCTCGGCAGGCTACGTCCGGACAACTTAGCGGCGCCGGCCGGCCATACGCAATGTTGGCTGTGGTTGGTGCAGGCGGTTGGCGCAACAAGCACAGTGGGGAGTTCTGGCGGTCATCGTTCCTGCTGAAACTAAGTCTCTCACTGTAGAGAACCTAATGTGGAAGCAGGCCGATGTCCACGCGCGGGAAAGGGCGCCTGACTGCGAAGCGCTCTCTGGCCTTCAGAGAATGCAACGCGGACGACGTCTCGGCCTCGATCGGAGGATTCCTTGGTGGACAACTGCGAAGGGGAGACCGGCAACGGTCACCACAACGCGGAAGTCACCAGGAGCTGCCACAGGAGGATGCTCCTGAGTGGTCTAAGACCACGACCACAGGGACGGAGGCTAATGCAGTCGCCGTACGGGCTCGGCAAACCCGGGGTGCCCTAGCCCGGAGCTGGCAAGCGCTACCAGCGACGGCCGTAAACTGAGATACGCACTTCAACGACTGCTGTGAGGCGCGCAGTGGAACGTCGTGCGTGTTTTGGACCGGTGTCTTGGCTTAACCGCCTGGGCAAGAGAAGGACAATCTCTATAATCACCCCTCACCCTCTGCGTTAGCTGGCGGCTATGGGGCGCAAGGCTGTTGAGTTGTGAACAGTCATGAGTCAGCCACCTCAGAGGACCGGCCGACCCTCTGTTGTATAAGGCTTACCCAGGTGTGCGGGGCGACGCCTGGATGGACAACATAGATCCCTAGCTGTTCGTGGGAACCACATGGACTCTCTCAAACAACCTTGTCCCGACGGAACTGGTGGGCCGTCGCGGAGTCAACACACCAACCATTCGGGGAGCGAGTCGGACACCTCGTGTGCTGACGAACTCCCAAAACAAGGGCAGTCGGAGGTCCCTAGACCACAAGACCATGACCCCGCGCTTAGTGCGCCAGAATTGGAGTTCCGGACACCCCGTGTGCGGAGCGCTAAGACTGCCGCTAGCGAGACGCTGTCACGGATGCTCGCTGACACGAGTGAAAGTGACAGTGAGAAAGATCGCAAGGCAAAGCTGAGGAAGCAGAGGAAACACCTGCGAAAAGTGCTTCGGCAAAGATCGCAGAGTGCTGACGCTGCAACCGAGCTAATGCCGCCACCCCGCCAGCCGGCGCCAAGAACGGCGCCCAAGGAGGGAGATAAGCCGGAACCGGCGCAGGTAGCCGGGCGCGAGCCCAGCGGCCCAGTCGGGGATGGCGATACGGGGAAGTCCGAACCGAAGGCAAAGACGAAGGCCTCACGGCCGACGACGCCGCCGGCGGGAAAGACTGCGGGCGGGCCAAAGCTGGCGCAGGTAGCTGGGCAGAAGCCCGGCGGCCCAGTCGGTGCTGGCACGTCCACCCAGACTCGCCCGGCGGGAGGGACGGAGGCCACACGGCCGAAGTCTCAACCGCCGGAAACGGTGAAAAGTGCGCGGAAACTGGCGCAGGTAGCCGGGCAGCAGCCCAGCGGCCCAGTCAGTGAAAGTGCCTGCAGTAGCCGCGCCTCTACGCCAATGTCGGGAACCGAAGGGCGCAAGCCCGGGACTCGACAGAAGAAGAGGCGGAAGAAGAACAAGCAGCCGGACTCGGCGCAGGTAGCCGGGCAAGAGCCCAGCGGCCCAGTCGAGGACGGCAAGTCCCCATACAAGGCAAGCCCCAGCGATCTTGCGACCATACAGCTTATCGCGACGCGGCTCGAGGACGTCCTTGAACTCGTAGACGACTCTCTAAAACCGGGGCAACTGGTGGAGGAGAAAAATCTAAGTGACCTCAAGAGACAACTGAGAGCTAAGTTGTTTGACTGGGCTATGGCGCAGTCGGCCCTCACAGGAAGGGTGGACGCCTTGGAGGAGGAGCTGGCGAGGACGAAAGCGGTGCCCCTGGCGCCGCCAAAGACCTTTGCACAAGTTGCCGCCGCTCTACCCTCGACAGAACGGAAAACGCAGGCGATGATAACGAGAGCCCAGACTGAGAAGGCTACGCTCTTCATCAAGTCAAAGGCAAACGAAAGCGGAGCAGAAGTGAGAAAAAAGTTCACCTCCCTGGTCAAGCCAGAAGTGGATGGTGTGAAGTTCTCACGGGTCACTACAAACGGCCCGACGCTCATCGTTGACGTGGCGTCTGAGACTGATCGTCAAAAACTTCTCGCCAATAACAAACTGACAGAAGCTTTGAAATGCGAACTGCCGAAGAAGCTCAATCCGCAGATAATCATATATCATGTACCTTGCGTCATGAAGAATGAAACTGTGGTTGAGCTAACTAGAAAGCAAAACGACCTTGGGGGACTTTCGGAAACACAATTCCGCCAGGAGTTTAAGCCGAAGTTCCGGACTGGACCAAGGGGCAAACAAACATCACATCTCGTGGTGGAAGTAAGCCCCAAACTCAGAGTCGCCATTCTTAGGCAGAAAAGACTGTACATGGGCTTCGAGTCCATGCCAGTTGATGACTACCTAGACTTGGCTGTCTGCACGCGGTGCCAAGATGTAAACCACTCGGCAAGGTTCTGCAAGCAGGACCCGAGTATAATAACATGCGGGCACTGTGGCGAAAACGGCCACATGAGAAAGGATTGTCGAAAAGCGGGGAGCCAACCGGTCTGCATTCCGTGCAAAAAGCGAAATCGCAATTGCGTAACGCCAGGAAAAGAGTGTGAATTTTACAAAATCCTCACACAACGTAAAATCCAGCGGACAGACTATGGGAGACAAGACCTCTCGTCAACCGTCTCCTTACCGGCTGCCGCCTCACCTGTTGCCGACCGGACTGTGAAACATCACAATGCCCGTGTCGGTTAAAATAGGACAGCTGAACTGCGCGCGATCGCAAGCGGTGATGCGCGAGGTGCGACGCCGAGCGGAGGAGGAGTCTTTAGACATTTTATGTCTACAGGAGCCATACTCTAAAGACGGAAAGATCCTGTATATGCCGAATACAGCTCAGATCCTGGCAGGGGGAGAGCACCCTATGGCAGCGATCGTTGTGCTAAATCGATCTCTGAGAGCAGTGAAAGTGGCGCACCTTAGCAACAGATGCATGGTGTTAGCCGAAATAAACACTGGCGATTTCACCTTTTTCGTGCTGAACATGTACTTTCAGTACAGGCATAGAGAAAGGCCGTATATTGACCAGTTAAAAGAGGCGGTTGGGTTTTATCGCAATGACTTGCTCATTTGCACAATGGACGCAAACGCCATGTCACCCCTATGGCACAGTGACATCACGCCTCTCGGCGCGCGACGCGCCGCTAGGCGAGGTGAGAGACTCGCTGAAGCAATTCTCGAGCTCGGACTAGAAGTGTTGAACCGACCAAACTTCCCACCAACTTTTGAAGGTCGCCGGGGAGCGACCTCAAACATAGATGTGACACTCAAGAGTGCACACGTACATCTCCGGGCGGAGAATTGGAAGGTATGGCGGGGAACGACACTAAGTGATCACAATCTGATCACTTTCACTGTAGCCTATGATGGGGAGCCTCCTCCACAAGACCAGGTGAACGGCATCGTCAAGTACAACTGGCGCAAGGCTGATTGGGATCGACTAAGAGGAAATCTAGTGATACCGAATTGGCCAATGGATCGCGTTGTGGACGTGGATAAAGCTGCAGAGGATCTGACGAGGGCTATACAGACAGCAGCAACGGGCGCAGTCCCGTTGGCCCATACAGGGAAAACGCCTAAAGCGCCTTGGAACCCTGAGCTGCAACGTCTCCGACGCGAATGCAGAAGGGCGCGGCGGCAATACCAGCGCAGCATAGGCGATCACATGCGTGAGGCCACGCTTGCGCGGTACAGGCGGGCCAAGGCGGTGTTTAAGCGGACGCTGCACACGGTACGGATTGA
>NC_064645.1:348747731-348752731 GCF_023864345.2 Schistocerca serialis cubense
ATGAAGAGTTATGTCCAATATGCGACATTCCCGCTGTCCCTATACATGAGCTGCGAGCTGTACCACGTACAAGCTACAGACGCGATCGCATTGCTCACTGTACTGATTCCCATGCCGAGCGATCAGCTAGGACGCGCCCCATCCATGTCGGTACCCGTGGGCGTCGCACTCGCAGTCACAAAAAACGCTGGGCAAATATATTTCTCGGAAGAGTAACGACAGTTCGAGCCTCCTGCGTGGGAAGAGTCTTTCTAGGCCCTGACCCATGGGAAGGGTGTAGCTTCCTCCATCCCGGACATTTGACGTCGTCACACTACCGGTATTGACTAATAGACTGATTGCTGATAATCATTAGCCATACACTGGGGGAAACGGCCGACAGGGCCGGCAACATAGTGGAGCCGCAGTGTCACTAATGTACAGAGATAGAACAGTTTCGACTGGAACCAGAGTAACCGTAGACACGGCACTGATTAGTAATAGATGCAGAGCCATCAGAATACAGATAATATATACAACCGTCCCTATACATGCTGAAAGACTCTGCACATAATGAGAACCACACGTCAGCCAGACACTCTTATCACACACTACTCTCTTATCACACACTACTCTCTGCCTGTAACAGGCACACACACACACAATATCTAACCACCAGCATGGAAGAACATCCAGTGCATCCTCTCCGCCACATTACACAATCCACACTATCATAACCAGACCGGGAGGTCCACCCAGAAAACAGAATATCCCACCCTTCCGACATCCGCCATTGCTCAGCTAAGCCACGAACACCCACACATGTCCTACACAGGGGTGCACCCAACATCACAATACTGCCTCCTGTCACAGTACACAAACAATGGCAGGAATGAAAGACACAGATCTGCCACAACCTTGGAATCGGAACGCCGCCTGTCATGAGCCACAAGTGCATCCTGACGTGACAAATCGGATGATCCCGCAGGCATGCACTTACGATAATCACTATCAACGAACCTGCCGCCCCCCCCCCCAAATACACCTTTCCCTACAACAATGTGTACCTTAACCTAAGCTATATTGTACCTTAACTTAAGCTATATCGTACCTTAACCTAACCGACATTGCGCCTTAACCTAACCTACGTTGTACCTTAACCTAACCTACGTTGTACCTTAACCTAACCTACGTTGTACCTTAACCTAACCTACGTTGTACCTTAACCTAACCTACGTTGTACCTTAACCTAACCTACGTTGTACCTTAACCTAACCTACGTTGTACCTTAACCTAACCTACGTTGTACCTTAACCTAACCTACGTTGTACCTTAACCTAACCTACGTTGTACCTTAACCTAACCTACGTTGTACCTTAACCTAACCTACGTTGTACCTTAACCTAACCTACGTTGTACCTTAACCTAACCTACGTTGTACCTTAACCTAACCTACGTTGTGCCTTAACCTAACCCATGTTGTGCCTTAACCTAACCCATGTTGTGCCTTAACCTAACCCATGTTGTGCCTTAACCTAACCCATGTTGTGCCTTAACCTAACCCATGTTGTGCCTTAACCTAACCCATGTTGTGCCTTAACCTAACCCATGTTGTGCCTTAACCTAACCCATGTTGTGCCTTAACCTAACCCATGTTGTGCCTTAACCTAACCCATGTTGTGCCTTAACCTAACCCATGTTGTGCCTTAACCTAACCCATGTTGTGCCTTAACCTAACCCATATTGTGCCTTAACGTAACCCATATTGTGCCTTAACCTAACCCATATTGTACCTTAACCTAACCCATATTGTACCTTAACCTAACCCATATTGTACCTTAACCTAACCCATATTGTACCTTAACCTAACCCATGTTGTGCCTTAACGTAACCCATGTTGTGCCTTAACGTAACCCAATTTGTGCCTTAACGTAACCCAATTTGTGCCTTAACGTAACCCATGTTGTGCCTTAACGTAACCCAATTTGTGCCTTAACGTAACCCAATTTGTGCCTTAACGTAACCCAATTTGTGCCTTAACGTAACCCAATTTGTGCCTTAACGTAACCCAATTTGTGCCTTAACGTAACCCAATTTGTGCCTTAACGTAACCCATGTTGTGCCTTAACGTAACCCATGTTGTGCCTTAACGTAACCCATGTTGTGCCTTAACGTAACCCATGTTGTGCCTTAACGTAACCTAATTTGTGCCTTAACGTAACCTAATTTGTGCCTTAACGTAACCTAATTTGTGCCTTAACGTAACCTAATTTGTGCCTTAACGTAACCTAATTTGTGCCTTAACGTAACCTAATTTGTGCCTTAACGTAACCTAATTTGTGCCTTAACGTAACCCATGTTGTGCCTTAACGTAACCCATGTTGTGCCTTAACGTAACCCATGTTGTGCCTTAACATAACCTAATTTGCGCTTTAACGTAACCCATGTTGTGCCTTAACCTAACCTATATTGCGCCTCAACCTAACCTATATTGCGCCTCAACATAACCTATATTGCGCCTTAACCTGACGCACGTTGTCGCTGAACCTGCTCTGTAATTGTTATGCAACTCGTTAAATTAGTGTAGTGTTGCCTAACCGCAACCCTCGCAATATAGTTCGCTATCGCACTGCCCGGTCCCCTGTGTATCGCGTCATGTTAAACACCTTGCAGGTGTTGCTGACTTTCCACATGCTCCTGCTATACACTCTAATGTGGATAGCAGCAGGACGTACATGCCCCCCCCCCCTTCCCCCCTGCCTTCGCAAGCTGGTCGTTGAGAAGTTTGCATGTTCAATGCCCTTCGCATGCCGACGTACTCAGCCTACGTTGTGGTACGGCCTGTCACCTGTCCGCCGATGTACGCAAAACCCACAAACTGTACTGCACATTGGTCCGTATGTACTGAATGATACATCGTGGCACATGTGTGACCGTACGACGACTGCGCCTAGCAACGGCAGACCATACAGTCCAAATATTGTGCACGCAGCTACGTGTCGTCTCCCTATAAGAGCTGGATTGCAGTGTGGTACGCCATTCAGACGTGTGGGAGGAACGGACGCCCTGGATGGCGATCAGCATGAGCAGTCTGTTGATGTGGTGGAGCGTGTATTCGGACGTAGTCGTCTCTTCTCACACACCGTGATAGCATGTTGCACCGCGTTCCACATCTGCGACATCCTGCAGAGGCCGGCTGACAGTCGTTCGCGCAATGGACACCGCATACGTACGGGGGCTACCTTCCACGTGTTCTCGAGGCGTGCACATGTTGTTGCGTCTATGTGGGCAGACGTAGTGTGTTGTGACACCTGACACAGGCATGCAATACTCGTTGCAAATGGCGATGGACGTCTACGTTTGCTGGTGACGTTACGCAAATGAACAACAGGTAACCCGTTGTGGTGCGGTTGTTCTCGCTAGAGGTGAATCAGTGTTGGCGACGATCGGTCGAGCTATTAACCGGTTGTTTCAGGGATACCCACCATGCCCACGAACGTGAAAGGGGACCCACCATGCCCACGAACGTGAAAGGGGATCTGGGTGTGAGGCGATACGCGGCGGTGGCTGGGTGGGACCGTCCCCCGCCGGTGAGGGGGCGCCGCCCGGCGTGCTGGCAGCGCGGTGCGTGGGCGCACGCGCTACAGCCGGCTGGTGGGGGCGGCCAGTGGCAGGCGCGCCGGCCGACGGACGCGGCAGGCGGCGCAGCTGCGCGCCGGCGCCCCCTGCTCGCGGCGCCTTGCGGCCAAAGTAGGTCCTCGCGGGCCCGGTGCGAAGCGCGGTGGCCATCTGCAGTGTGCTGGTCCGATTGAGGACTGTGTGCGCTGAGGATGCGCCGCCGCTCGGCGCTCGGCGCCGCGACGCCGTCTGCTGCTCGGTCGCCCCAGCGGTTCTCGCAGGTGGTTTGTATCGCAGCTGTGCGGACGTGTTGGCGCGTGCGCTGTGCTGGGAGAGTTCGCTTCGGCACCCAAGTGGGGCTTTTGTCCTTCTGTGGCGCTGGCGTTGGAGCTGCCGGTCACCGTAGGTGGCGCGTGTTGTCTCCCGCCGGCAATGCCACGACAGCACGCTCCCGGGCCTCTGTCGGCAGCGGCAAGCTCAGTTGGGAGCACGGGTGGTCGCACCTAAAGCGTCTACTCGCCTAACTCCGGGCGATTGCGCCTCTCTCGAACCCGACCAAGTACTTAGGACGGCGCTGCGCGCCGCCGGGACCTGAGAGGGTTTCGAGGTGTGTTGTGCAGGGGAGCTCAGCCTCCTCCTGTTTGCAGAATAATTGAGCGGACGCTTGCGTGTTCGCGCGGGCCCCCGGGACACACTCCCGGGCGGCCGGCTGCTCAGCTCTAGTTGACGCAGCTCCCTGGTTGATCCTGCCAGTAGTCATATGCTTGTCTCAAAGATTAAGCCATGCATGTCTCAGTACAAGCCGCATTAAGGTGAAACCGCGAATGGCTCATTAAATCAGTTATGGTTCCTTAGATCGTACCCACGTTACTTGGATAACTGTGGTAATTCTAGAGCTAATACATGCAAACAGAGTCCCGACCAGAGATGGAAGGGACGCTTTTATTAGATCAAAACCAATCGGTCGGCTCGTCCGGTCCGTTTGCCTTGGTGACTCTGAATAACTTTGGGCTGATCGCACGGTCCTCGTACCGGCGACGCATCTTTCAAATGTCTGCCTTATCAACTGTCGATGGTAGGTTCTGCGCCTACCATGGTTGTAACGGGTAACGGGGAATCAGGGTTCGATTCCGGAGAGGGAGCCTGAGAAACGGCTACCACATCCAAGGAAGGCAGCAGGCGCGCAAATTACCCACTCCCGGCACGGGGAGGTAGTGACGAAAAATAACGATACGGGACTCATCCGAGGCCCCGTAATCGGAATGAGTACACTTTAAATCCTTTAACGAGTATCTATTGGAGGGCAAGTCTGGTGCCAGCAGCCGCGGTAATTCCAGCTCCAATAGCGTATATTAAAGTTGTTGCGGTTAAAAAGCTCGTAGTTGGATTTGTGTCCCACGCTG
>NC_064645.1:348760231-348772731 GCF_023864345.2 Schistocerca serialis cubense
AAACATACCGCCATCTGTAGGTCTCCCTCAGCATGAGCTCCTGCAACGACGATACCGCCATCTATGGGACGCCAAGCCGACTAAGACATCGATGGGCCCACAGTGCCCATCTTTCGACGCCACCCACAAAGCATGCAGCCTCTGTCGACCACAGCACCCAAACGCCAGTGCCTCTGCCGCACAACGTCGTGGACCGGCAATCACACCACCCGCACCCGCTCGTGCCCCACCCCAACCGCCAAACTCGCAACGCCAGCGGATGAACGGCGGAAGTTTCCCGCACTCGTAATGTGCAATCCACACCTATAACTTGCGTTTCATGAAGAGTTATGTCCAATATGCGACATTCCCGCTGTCCCTATACATGAGCTGCGAGCTGTACCACGTACAAGCTACAGACGCGATCGCATTGCTCACTGTACTGATTCCCATGCCGAGCGATCAGCTAGGACGCGCCCCATCCATGTCGGTACCCGTGGGCGTCGCACTCGCAGTCACAAAAAACGCTGGGCAAATATATTTCTCGGAAGAGTAACGACAGTCCGAGCCTCCTGCGTGGGAAGAGTCTTTCTAGGCCCTGACCCACGGGAAGGGTGTAGCTTCCCCCATCCCGGACATTTGACGTCGTCACACTACCGGTATTGACTAATAGACTGATTGCTGATAATCATTAGCCATACACTGGGGGAAACGGCCGACAGGGCCGGCAACATAGTGGAGCCGCAGTGTCACTAATGTACAGAGATAGAACAGTTTCGACTGGAACCAGAGTAACCGTAGACACGGCACTGATTAGTAATAGATGCAGAGCCATCAGAATACAGATAATATATACAACCGTCCCTATACATGCTGAAAGACTCTGCACATAATGAGAACCACACGTCAGCCAGACACTCTTATCACACACTACTCTCTTATCACACACTACTCTCTGCCTGTAACAGGCACACACACACACAATATCTAACCACCAGCATGGAAGAACATCCAGTGCATCCTCTCCGCCACATTACACAATCCACACTATCATAACCAGACCGGGAGGTCCACCCAGAAAACAGAATATCCCACCCTTCCGACATCCGCCATTGCTCAGCTAAGCCACGAACACCCACACATGTCCTACACAGGGGTGCACCCAACATCACAATACTGCCTCCTGTCACAGTACACAAACAATGGCAGGAATGAAAGACACAGATCTGCCACAACCTTGGAATCGGAACGCCGCCTGTCATGAGCCACAAGTGCATCCTGACGTGACAAATCGGATGATCCCGCAGGCATGCACTTACGATAATCACTATCAACGAACCTGCCGCCCCCCCCCCCCAAATACACCTTTCCCTACAACAATGTGTACCTTAACCTAAGCTATATTGTACCTTAACTTAAGCTATATCGTACCTTAACCTAACCGACATTGCGCCTTAACCTAACCTACGTTGTACCTTAACCTAACCTACGTTGTACCTTAACCTAACCTACGTTGTACCTTAACCTAACCTACGTTGTACCTTAACCTAACCTACGTTGTACCTTAACCTAACCTACGTTGTACCTTAACCTAACCTACGTTGTACCTTAACCTAACCTACGTTGTACCTTAACCTAACCTACGTTGTACCTTAACCTAACCTACGTTGTACCTTAACCTAACCTACGTTGTACCTTAACCTAACCTACGTTGTACCTTAACCTAACCTACGTTGTACCTTAACCTAACCTACGTTGTACCTTAACCTAACCTACGTTGTACCTTAACCTAACCTACGTTGTGCCTTAACCTAACCCATGTTGTGCCTTAACCTAACCCATGTTGTGCCTTAACCTAACCCATGTTGTGCCTTAACCTAACCCATGTTGTGCCTTAACCTAACCCATGTTGTGCCTTAACCTAACCCATGTTGTGCCTTAACCTAACCCATGTTGTGCCTTAACCTAACCCATGTTGTGCCTTAACCTAACCCATGTTGTGCCTTAACCTAACCCATATTGTGCCTTAACGTAACCCATATTGTGCCTTAACCTAACCCATATTGTACCTTAACCTAACCCATATTGTACCTTAACCTAACCCATATTGTACCTTAACCTAACCCATATTGTACCTTAACCTAACCCATGTTGTGCCTTAACGTAACCCATGTTGTGCCTTAACGTAACCCAATTTGTGCCTTAACGTAACCCAATTTGTGCCTTAACGTAACCCAATTTGTGCCTTAACGTAACCCAATTTGTGCCTTAACGTAACCCAATTTGTGCCTTAACGTAACCCAATTTGTGCCTTAACGTAACCCAATTTGTGCCTTAACGTAACCCAATTTGTGCCTTAACGTAACCCAATTTGTGCCTTAACGTAACCCATGTTGTGCCTTAACGTAACCCATGTTGTGCCTTAACGTAACCCATGTTGTGCCTTAACGTAACCCATGTTGTGCCTTAACGTAACCCAATTTGTGCCTTAACGTAACCTAATTTGTGCCTTAACGTAACCTAATTTGTGCCTTAACGTAACCTAATTTGTGCCTTAACGTAACCTAATTTGTGCCTTAACGTAACCTAATTTGTGCCTTAACGTAACCTAATTTGTGCCTTAACGTAACCCATGTTGTGCCTTAACGTAACCCATGTTGTGCCTTAACGTAACCCATGTTGTGCCTTAACGTAACCCATGTTGTGCCTTAACGTAACCCATGTTGTGCCTTAACATAACCTAATTTGCGCTTTAACGTAACCCATGTTGTGCCTTAACCTAACCTATATTGCGCCTCAACCTAACCTATATTGCGCCTCAACATAACCTATATTGCGCCTTAACCTGACGCACGTTGTCGCTGAACCTGCTCTGTAATTGTTATGCAACTCGTTAAATTAGTGTAGTGTTGCCTAACCGCAACCCTCGCAATATAGTTCGCTATTCGCACTGCCCGGTCCCCTGTGTATCGCGTCATGTTAAACACCTTGCAGGTGTTGCTGACTTTCCACATGCTCCTGCTATACACTCTAATGTGGATAGCAGCAGGACGTACATGCCCCCCCCCTTCCCCCCTGCCTTCGCAAGCTGGTCGTTGAGAAGTTTGCATGTTCAATGCCCTTCGCATGCCGACGTACTCAGCCTACGTTGTGGTACGGCCTGTCACCTGTCCGCCGATGTACGCAAAACCCACAAACTGTACTGCACATTGGTCCGTATGTACTGAATGATACATCGTGGCACATGTGTGACCGTACGACGACTGCGCCTAGCAACGGCAGACCATACAGTCCAAATATTGTGCACGCAGCTACGTGTCGTCTCCCTATAAGAGCTGGATTGCAGTGTGGTACGCCATTCAGACGTGTGGGAGGAACGGACGCCCTGGATGGCGATCAGCATGAGCAGTCTGTTGATGTGGTGGAGCGTGTATTCGGACGTAGTCGTCTCTTCTCACACACCGTGATAGCATGTTGCACCGCGTTCCACATCTGCGACATCCTGCAGAGGCCGGCTGACAGTCGTTCGCGCAATGGACACCGCATACGTACGGGGGCTACCTTCCACGTGTTCTCGAGGCGTGCACATGTTGTTGCGTCTATGTGGGCAGACGTAGTGTGTTGTGACACCTGACACAGGCATGCAATACTCGTTGCAAATGGCGATGGACGTCTACGTTTGCTGGTGACGTTACGCAAATGAACAACAGGTAACCCGTTGTGGTGCGGTTGTTCTCGCTAGAGGTGAATCAGTGTTGGCGACGATCGGTCGAGCTATTAACCGGTTGTTTCAGGGATACCCACCATGCCCACGAACGTGAAAGGGGACCCACCATGCCCACGAACGTGAAAGGGGATCTGGGTGTGAGGCGATACGCGGCGGTGGCTGGGTGGGACCGTCCCCGGCCGGTGAGGGGGGGCCGCCCGGCGTGCTGGCAGCGCGGTGCGTGGGCGCACGCGCTACAGCCGGCTGGTGGGGGCGGCCAGTGGCAGGCGCGCCGGCCGACGGACGCGGCAGGCGGCGCAGCTGCGCGCCGGCGCCCCCTGCTCGCGGCGCCTTGCGGCCAAAGTAGGTCCTCGCGGGCCCGGTGCGAAGCGCGGTGGCCATCTGCAGTGTGCTGGTCCGATTGAGGACTGTGTGCGCTGAGGATGCGCCGCCGCTCGGCGCTCGGCGCCGCGACGCCGTCTGCTGCTCGGTCGCCCCAGCGGTTCTCGCAGGTGGTTTGTATCGCAGCTGTGCGGACGTGTTGGCGCGTGCGCTGTGCTGGGAGAGTTCGCTTCGGCACCCAAGTGGGGCTTTTGTCCTTCTGTGGCGCTGGCGTTGGAGCTGCCGGTCACCGTAGGTGGCGCGTGTTGTCTCCCGCCGGCAATGCCACGACAGCACGCTCCCGGGCCTCTGTCGGCAGCGGCAAGCTCAGTTGGGAGCACGGGTGGTCGCACCTAAAGCGTCTACTCGCCTAACTCCGGGCGATTGCGCCTCTCTCGAACCCGACCAAGTACTTAGGACGGCGCTGCGCGCCGCCGGGACCTGAGAGGGTTTCGAGGTGTGTTGTGCAGGGGAGCTCAGCCTCCTCCTGTTTGCAGAATAATTGAGCGGACGCTTGCGTGTTCGCGCGGGCCCCCGGGACACACTCCCGGGCGGCCGGCTGCTCAGCTCTAGTTGACGCAGCTCCCTGGTTGATCCTGCCAGTAGTCATATGCTTGTCTCAAAGATTAAGCCATGCATGTCTCAGTACAAGCCGCATTAAGGTGAAACCGCGAATGGCTCATTAAATCAGTTATGGTTCCTTAGATCGTACCCACGTTACTTGGATAACTGTGGTAATTCTAGAGCTAATACATGCAAACAGAGTCCCGACCAGAGATGGAAGGGACGCTTTTATTAGATCAAAACCAATCGGTCGGCTCGTCCGGTCCGTTTGCCTTGGTGACTCTGAATAACTTTGGGCTGATCGCACGGTCCTCGTACCGGCGACGCATCTTTCAAATGTCTGCCTTATCAACTGTCGATGGTAGGTTCTGCGCCTACCATGGTTGTAACGGGTAACGGGGAATCAGGGTTCGATTCAGGAGAGGGAGCCTGAGAAACGGCTACCACATCCAAGGAAGGCAGCAGGCGCGCAAATTACCCACTCCCGGCACGGGGAGGTAGTGACGAAAAATAACGATACGGGACTCATCCGAGGCCCCGTAATCGGAATGAGTACACTTTAAATCCTTTAACGAGTATCTATTGGAGGGCAAGTCTGGTGCCAGCAGCCGCGGTAATTCCAGCTCCAATAGCGTATATTAAAGTTGTTGCGGTTAAAAAGCTCGTAGTTGGATTTGTGTCCCACGCTGTTGGTTCACCGCCCGTCGGTGTTTAACTGGCATGTATCGTGGGACGTCCTGCCGGTGGGGCGAGCCGAAGGCGTGCGACCGCCTCGTGCGTGCTCGTGCGTCCCGAGGCGGACCCCGTTGAAATCCTACCAGGGTGCTCTTTATTGAGTGTCTCGGTGGGCCGGCACGTTTACTTTGAACAAATTAGAGTGCTTAAAGCAGGCAAGCCCGCCTGAATACTGTGTGCATGGAATAATGGAATAGGACCTCGGTTCTATTTTGTTGGTTTTCGGAACCCGAGGTAATGATTAATAGGGACAGGCGGGGGCATTCGTATTGCGACGTTAGAGGTGAAATTCTTGGATCGTCGCAAGACGAACAGAAGCGAAAGCATTTGCCAAGTATGTTTTCATTAATCAAGAACGAAAGTTAGAGGTTCGAAGGCGATCAGATACCGCCCTAGTTCTAACCATAAACGATGCCAGCCAGCGATCCGCCGCAGTTCCTCCGATGACTCGGCGGGCAGCCTCCGGGAAACCAAAGCTTTTGGGTTCCGGGGGAAGTATGGTTGCAAAGCTGAAACTTAAAGGAATTGACGGAAGGGCACCACCAGGAGTGGAGCCTGCGGCTTAATTTGACTCAACACGGGAAACCTCACCAGGCCCGGACACCGGAAGGATTGACAGATTGATAGCTCTTTCTTGATTCGGTGGGTGGTGGTGCATGGCCGTTCTTAGTTGGTGGAGCGATTTGTCTGGTTAATTCCGATAACGAACGAGACTCTAGCCTGCTAACTAGTCGCGTGACATCCTTCGTGCTGTCAGCGATTACTTTTCTTCTTAGAGGGACAGGCGGCTTCTAGCCGCACGAGATTGAGCAATAACAGGTCTGTGATGCCCTTAGATGTTCTGGGCCGCACGCGCGCTACACTGAAGGAATCAGCGTGTCTTCCTAGGCCGAAAGGTCGGGGTAACCCGCTGAACCTCCTTCGTGCTAGGGATTGGGGCTTGCAATTGTTCCCCATGAACGAGGAATTCCCAGTAAGCGCGAGTCATAAGCTCGCGTTGATTACGTCCCTGCCCTTTGTACACACCGCCCGTCGCTACTACCGATTGAATGATTTAGTGAGGTCTTCGGACTGGTACGCGGCATTGACTCTGTCGTTGCCGATGCTACCGGAAAGATGACCAAACTTGATCATTTAGAGGAAGTAAAAGTCGTAACAAGGTTTCCGTAGGTGAACCTGCGGAAGGATCATTACCGACTAGACTGCATGTCTTTCGATGTGCGTGTCGTGTCGCGCAACACGCTACCTGTACGGCTCGCAGTAGCTGTGCGCCGCGTGCGGAACCACGCGTTCGTCTCAAAACTAACGGCAATGTTGTGTGGTACGAGCGCTGAAGCGCTGGAGCGGCTGGCCTGCGGCACCTGGCGCCTGGCGCCGGTTTTGAATGACTTTCGCCCGAGTGCCTGTCCGCTCCGGTGTGGAGCCGTACGACGCCCATCGGCCGTGAGGCCGTTGGACACTGAACGCTGGAACAGGGGCCGCCACACGCCTCAGTCCCGCCTATGCAACTGTCTTGAAAGAGATAGTGGAAACTACGAAAAGATCACCCAGGACGGTGGATCACTCGGCTCGTGGGTCGATGAAGAACGCAGCAAATTGCGCGTCGACATGTGAACTGCAGGACACATGAACATCGACGTATCGAACGCACATTGCGGTCCATGGATTCCGTTCCCGGGCCACGTCTGGCTGAGGGTCGGCTACGTATACTGAAGCGCGCGGCGTTTGCCCCGCTTCGCAGACCTGGGAGTGTCGTGGCCGCCTGTGGGGCCGGCCGCGTCTCCTTAAACGTGCGATGCGCGCCCGTCGCCTGGCGGTTCGCATACCGGTACTTACTCGGTAGCGTGCACAGCCGGCTGGCGGTGTGGCGTGCGACACCTCGTACAACGACCTCAGAGCAGGCGAGACTACCCGCTGAATTTAAGCATATTACTAAGCGGAGGAAAAGAAACTAACAAGGATTCCCCCAGTAGCGGCGAGCGAACAGGGAAGAGTCCAGCACCGAACCCCGCAGGCTGCCGCCTGTCGTGGCATGTGGTGTTTGGGAGGGTCCACTACCCCGACGCCTCGCGCCGAGCCCAAGTCCAACTTGAATGAGGCCACGGCCCGTAGAGGGTGCCAGGCCCGTAGCGGCCGGTGCGAGCGTCGGCGGGACCTCTCCTTCGAGTCGGGTTGCTTGAGAGTGCAGCTCCAAGTGGGTGGTAAACTCCATCTGAGACTAAATATGACCACGAGACCGATAGCGAACAAGTACCGTGAGGGAAAGTTGAAAAGAACTTTGAAGAGAGAGTTCAAAAGTACGTGAAACCGTTCTGGGGTAAACGTGAGAAGTCCGAAAGGTCGAACGGGTGAGATTCACGCCCATCCGGCCACTGGCCTCCGCCCTCGGCAGATGGGGCCGGCCGCCCGCGCGGAGCAATCCGCGGCGGGGTCGTGTCCGGTTGCCTTTCCACTCGCCGCGGGGTGGGGCCGTTCCGGTGTGCGGTGGGCCGCACTTCTCCCCTAGTAGGACGTCGCGACCCGCTGGGTGCCGGCCTACGGCCCGGGTGCGCAGCCTGTCCTTCCGCGGGCCTCGGTTCGCGTCTGTTGGGCAGAGCCCCGGTGTCCTGGCTGGCTGCCCGGCGGTATATCTGGAGGAGTCGATTCGCCCCTTTGGGCGCTCGGGCTCCCGGCAAGCGCGCGCGGTTCTTCCCGGATGACGGACCTACCTGGCCCGGCCCCGGACCCGCGCCGCTGTTGGCTCGGGATGCTCTCGGGCGGAATAATCGCTCCCGTCAGCGGCGCTTCAGCTTTGGACAATTTCACGACCCGTCTTGAAACACGGACCAAGGAGTCTAACATGTGCGCGAGTCATTGGGCTGTACGAAACCTAAAGGCGTAATGAAAGTGAAGGTCTCGCCTTGCGCGGGCCGAGGGAGGATGGGGCTTCCCCGCCCTTCACGGGGCGGCGGCCTCCGCACTCCCGGGGCGTCTCGTCCTCATTGCGAGGTGAGGCGCACCTAGAGCGTACACGTTGGGACCCGAAAGATGGTGAACTATGCCTGGCCAGGACGAAGTCAGGGGAAACCCTGATGGAGGTCCGTAGCGATTCTGACGTGCAAATCGATCGTCGGAGCTGGGTATAGGGGCGAAAGACTAATCGAACCATCTAGCAGCTGGTTCCCTCCGAAGTTTCCCTCAGGATAGCTGGTGCTCGTACGAGTCTCATCCGGTAAAGCGAATGATTAGAGGCCTTGGGGCCGAAACGACCTCAACCTATTCTCAAACTTTAAATGGGTGAGATCTCCGGCTTGCTTGATATGCTGAAGCCGCGAGCAAACGACTCGGATCGGAGTGCCAAGTGGGCCACTTTTGGTAAGCAGAACTGGCGCTGTAGGATGAACCAAACGCCGAGTTAAGGCGCCCGAATCGACGCTCATGGGAAACCATGAAAGGCGTTGGTTGCTTAAGACAGCAGGACGGTGGCCATGGAAGTCGGAATCCGCTAAGGAGTGTGTAACAACTCACCTGCCGAAGCAACTAGCCCTGAAAATGGATGGCGCTGAAGCGTCGTGCCTATACTCGGCCGTCAGTCTGGCAGTCATGGCCGGTCCTTGCGGCCGGCCGCGAAGCCCTGACGAGTAGGAGGGTCGCGGCGGTGGGCGCAGAAGGGTCTGGGCGTGAGCCTGCCTGGAGCCGCCGTCGGTGCAGATCTTGGTGGTAGTAGCAAATACTCCAGCGAGGCCCTGGAGGGCTGACGCGGAGAAGGGTTTCGTGTGAACAGCCGTTGCACACGAGTCAGTCGATCCTAAGCCCTAGGAGAAATCCGATGTTGATGGGGGCCGTCATAGCATGATGCACTTTGTGCTGGCCCCCGTTGGGCGAAAGGGAATCCGGTTCCTATTCCGGAACCCGGCAGCGGAACCGATACAAGTCGGGCCCCTCTTTTAGAGATGCTCGTCGGGGTAACCCAAAAGGACCCGGAGACGCCGTCGGGAGATCGGGGAAGAGTTTTCTTTTCTGCATGAGCGTTCGAGTTCCCTGGAATCCTCTAGCAGGGAGATAGGGTTTGGAACGCGAAGAGCACCGCAGTTGCGGCGGTGTCCCGATCTTCCCCTCGGACCTTGAAAATCCGGGAGAGGGCCACGTGGAGGTGTCGCGCCGGTTCGTACCCATATCCGCAGCAGGTCTCCAAGGTGAAGAGCCTCTAGTCGATAGAATAATGTAGGTAAGGGAAGTCGGCAAATTGGATCCGTAACTTCGGGATAAGGATTGGCTCTGAGGATCGGGGCGTGTCGGGCTTGGTCGGGAAGTGGGTCAGCGCTAACGTGCCGGGCCTGGGCGAGGTGAGTGCCGTAGGGGTGCCGGTAAGTGCGGGCGTTTAGCGCGGGCGTGGTCTGCTCTCGCCGTTGGTCGGCCTCGTGCTGGCCGGCGGTGCAGGATGCGCGCGCCTGCGCGGCGTTCGCGCCCCGGTGCTTCAACCTGCGTGCAGGATCCGAGCTCGGTCCCGTGCCTTGGCCTCCCACGGATCTTCCTTGCTGCGAGGCCGCGTCCGCCTTAGCGTGCTCCTCCGGGGGCGCGCGGGTGCGCGGATTCTCTTCGGCCGCCATTCAACGATCAACTCAGAACTGGCACGGACTGGGGGAATCCGACTGTCTAATTAAAACAAAGCATTGCGATGGCCCTAGCGGGTGTTGACGCAATGTGATTTCTGCCCAGTGCTCTGAATGTCAACGTGAAGAAATTCAAGCAAGCGCGGGTAAACGGCGGGAGTAACTATGACTCTCTCATAGTTCCTGGGCAAGTGAAGCGCAATACATGGGCCATGCCCTCTTAGCCTCTCCTTGCCTGCGGCTTCCCCCCTTCCCGTGGGCCCGCCGATACGCCAGTCCTTGATAGGACTGGTAAGCAGAGTGGAAGTCCGCACTTGGGGCTTTGGGGGGTTACCAGCCCTCCATCGCATAACCCTTAATGTTGGGACAACAAGAGAAGAAAACACGGGTACCGGGCCTTCCGCTGAAGGACCCGGCCTAACAGTCCCGACTGCTAGCCTGCCAACCGTCCCTGAAGTAGAGGAGGCCGTGGAGCCATGGTTCCACTGCAGCATTTGCAGCCGTGCCTTCCGCAGCAAGATCGGGCTCGGACAACACCGCCGCCGCGCCCATCCGGAAGCGGCAAATGCGGAGATTGCAACTGATAGGAAGCGAGCTCGGTGGGCGGAAGAAGAAATGCGGGAGCTCGCCCTGGCGGAGGCTAGGCTTCTCTGTGCCAGTGACTCCAAAGTCCTCTTTGCAAACCAGGAGCTTCTACCCCTGTTTCCGCACCGTACCCTGGATGCCATCAAGTGCAGGAGGAGGACGGTGGCACACAGGACGATGGTGCGGGAATACGTAGAGGAGCTGAGGCGGGAACAACAGACGCAGCATGGTCTGCGCCATTCACCCGTCCCGGAGTCGCTGCCGGAGGGGCCACCCTCTCCGCCGGAGCTTGAGCGCCCGCCACAAACATCTGTAGTCGACGAAGCCATATGGAGGCACCTCGCCGGCCTGCCGCGGTCGGCCGCGCGCTTCTCGGCCCTGGACGACCTTGTGCGTTTGGGGCCGGGTACGCCGTTGGCAGTGGTCGCGGCTGGGCTGCCTGAGGCCCTCCGAGCTGTCGGCTCTGAGGAAGCAGAAGCAAGGAAGAGGAAGACGTCGCGCCCGCCATCCAAGCAGCGGTCTGGTGGTGGCCCTCCGCTCTCCAAGCGGAAGCGCCGCCGGTGGGAATATGCCAGATGTCAGGATGCCTTCAGGAAGAATCGCGCGCGCTGCGTGCGTGGCCTCCTGGATGGCACCCTGCTCCAGCCGCCGTCGAACATCCCAGGGCTGGTGGACTTCTGGCGCAGCCTCTTCACGACAGAGCCACCTTCCAACGCTGGCTCCATTCCCGATCGGCTTCTCCCGCGCTCGGAGTCTGTTGACTTTGAGCGCCTATGGAGGCCGATCACTGCAGAAGAGGTTGCGGCCGCCTTGCCGCCCAGAGGCTCCGTTGCCGGCCCTGACGGCCTCTCGCCGGTGCAGCTGCGCCGCCTTCCAGCGGAGGTCACCACCAAACTCCTAAACCTTTTCCTGCTTACCCGCAAGCTTCCCCCTTCCCTCCTCCGAGCCAGGACCTCTTTGCTCCCTAAGACAGCCGCCCCAGCATCCCCCGCTGACTTTCGGCCCATCACCGTCTGCTCGGTGCTAGCCCGAACCTTCCATAAGGTTCTGGCGACTCGCCTTATGCAGATGTGTGCTGTGGACGAACGTCAGCGGGCTTTCATCCCAAGGGATGGGATGCTGGAGAACACTTTCCTCCTCGACCGGATACTCGTCGGCGCCGTCCGCCGCTGTCGTTCTGTGTTCATGGCATCCCTCGATGTGTCCAAGGCGTTCGATTCGTTGGACCATGCGGCTTTGCGTCCTGTGCTTAAAGCCCATGGTCTGCCGGACGAATTCATTGACTACGTCGAGGGCAGCTATGCGGACAGCACGACGGTAATTGCGGGGGGTGGCGGCGAGTCCCCGGCCGTGCGGCCAGCAAGAGGTGTTCGGCAAGGAGATCCTCTGTCCCCTCTCCTGTTCAATTTCGCTGTTGATTATGTTCTAGGTCAACTGCCCTCTCACGTAGGTGTCAAGGTGTTGGGCCGCCAGACGAACGCGGCGGCCTTCGCGGATGACATCCTGCTCTTCGCCTCCACGAGGGGGGGCCTGCAGTCCCTTATCAACGCAGCAGTGGCAGCCCTCGACCAGCTGGGGCTGCGGGTTAACCCGCGGAAGTGTCTCACCCTCGCACTCGTGGCGTCTGGCCGCGAGAAGAAAGTAAAAGTGGATGCGAGCGTCACCTTCACGGCCGGCGAAACCACCATGCCGGCGTTGGGAGTGGGTGAGACCTTCCGCTACCTGGGACTGCAGTTCTCCTCCTCTGGGCGGTGTCTCTTCCATCCGAGGCACCACATCGAGGAGCAGCTGTCGATCATCACGCGGGCGCCGCTGAAGCCGCAGCAGCGGCTCTTTGCACTTCGTGAGGTCCTTCTCCCGGGCCTGTATCATGGCCTAGCACTGAGTCGCACCCGCATCGGTGCGCTCAAGGCCATGGACAATTGCGTCCGAGCCGCCGTGAGGAGATGGTTCCGCCT
>NC_064645.1:348777731-348780231 GCF_023864345.2 Schistocerca serialis cubense
ACTAACCTAACCTACGTTGTACCTTAACCTAACCTACGTTGTACCTTAACCTAACCTACGTTGTGCCTTAACCTAACCCATGTTGTGCCTTAACCTAACCCATGTTGTGCCTTAACCTAACCCATGTTGTGCCTTAACCTAACCCATGTTGTGCCTTAACCTAACCCATGTTGTGCCTTAACCTAACCCATGTTGTGCCTTAACCTAACCCATGTTGTGCCTTAACCTAACCCATGTTGTGCCTTAACCTAACCCATGTTGTGCCTTAACCTAACCCATGTTGTGCCTTAACCTAACCCATGTTGTGCCTTAACCTAACCCATGTTGTGCCTTAACCTAACCCATGTTGTGCCTTAACCTAACCCATATTGTGCCTTAACGTAACCCATATTGTGCCTTAACCTAACCCATATTGTACCTTAACCTAACCCATATTGTACCTTAACCTAACCCATATTGTACCTTAACCTAACCCATATTGTACCTTAACCTAACCCATGTTGTGCCTTAACGTAACCCATGTTGTGCCTTAACGTAACCCAATTTGTGCCTTAATGTAACCCAATTTGTGCCTTAACGTAACCCATGTTGTGCCTTAACGTAACCCAATTTGTGCCTTAACGTAACCCAATTTGTGCCTTAACGTAACCCAATTTGTGCCTTAACGTAACCCAATTTGTGCCTTAACGTAACCCAATTTGTGCCTTAACGTAACCCATGTTGTGCCTTAACGTAACCCATGTTGTGCCTTAACGTAACCCATGTTGTGCCTTAACGTAACCCATGTTGTGCCTTAACGTAACCCATGTTGTGCCTTATCGTAACCTAATTTGTGCCTTAACGTAACCTAATTTGTGCCTTAACGTAACCTAATTTGTGCCTTAACGTAACCTAATTTGTGCCTTAACGTAACCTAATTTGTGCCTTAACGTAACCTAATTTGTGCCTTAACGTAACCCATGTTGTGCCTTAACGTAACCCATGTTGTGCCTTAACGTAACCCATGTTGTGCCTTAACGTAACCCATGTTGTGCCTTAACGTAACCCATGTTGTGCCTTAACATAACCTAATTTGCGCTTTAACGTAACCCATGTTGTGCCTTAACCTAACCTATATTGCGCCTCAACCTAACCTATATTGCGCCTCAACATAACCTATATTGCGCCTTAACCTGACGCACGTTGTCGCTGAACCTGCTCTGTAATTGTTATGCAACTCGTTAAATTAGTGTAGTGTTGCCTAACCGCAACCCTCGCAATATAGTTCGCTATTCGCACTGCCCGGTCCCCTGTGTATCGCGTCATGTTAAACACCTTGCAGGTGTTGCTGACTTTCCACATGCTCCTGCTATACACTCTAATGTGGATAGCAGCAGGACGTACATGCCCCCCCCCCCTTCCCCCCTGCCTTCGCAAGCTGGTCGTTGAGAAGTTTGCATGTTCAATGCCCTTCGCATGCCGACGTACTCAGCCTACGTTGTGGTACGGCCTGTCACCTGTCCGCCGATGTACGCAAAACCCACAAACTGTACTGCACATTGGTCCGTATGTACTGAATGATACATCGTGGCACATGTGTGACCGTACGACGACTGCGCCTAGCAACGGCAGACCATACAGTCCAAATATTGTGCACGCAGCTACGTGTCGTCTCCCTATAAGTGCTGGATTGCAGTGTGGTACGCCATTCAGACGTGTGGGAGGAACGGACGCCCTGGATGGCGATCAGCATGAGCAGTCTGTTGATGTGGTGGAGCGTGTATTCGGACGTAGTCGTCTCTTCTCACACACCGTGATAGCATGTTGCACCGCGTTCCACATCTGCGACATCCTGCAGAGGCCGGCTGACAGTCGTTCGCGCAATGGACACCGCATACGTACGGGGGCTACCTTCCACGTGTTCTCGAGGCGTGCACATGTTGTTGCGTCTATGTGGGCAGACGTAGTGTGTTGTGACACCTGACACAGGCATGCAATACTCGTTGCAAATGGCGATGGACGTCTACGTTTGCTGGTGACGTTACGCAAATGAACAACAGGTAACCCGTTGTGGTGCGGTTGTTCTCGCTAGAGGTGAATCAGTGTTGGCGACGATCGGTCGAGCTATTAACCGGTTGTTTCAGGGATACCCACCATGCCCACGAACGTGAAAGGGGACCCACCATGCCCACGAACGTGAAAGGGGATCTGGGTGTGAGGCGATACGCGGCGGTGGCTGGGTGGGACCGTCCCCGGCCGGTGAGGGGGGGCCGCCCGGCGTGCTGGCAGCGCGGTGCGTGGGCGCACGCGCTACAGCCGGCTGGTGGGGGCGGCCAGTGGCAGGCGCGCCGGCCGACGGACGCGGCAGGCGGCGCAGCTGCGCGCCGGCGCCCCCTGCTCGCGGCGCCTTGCGGCCAAAGTAGGTCCTCGCGGGCCCGGTGCGAAGCGCGGTGGCCATCTGCAGTGTGCTGGTCCGATTGAGGACTGTGTGCGCTGAGGATGCGCCGCCGCTCGGCGCTCG
>NC_064645.1:348790231-348805231 GCF_023864345.2 Schistocerca serialis cubense
TATCAACGAACCTGCCGCCCCCCCCCCCAAATACACCTTTCCCTACAACAATGTGTACCTTAACCTAAGCTATATTGTACCTTAACTTAAGCTATATCGTACCTTAACCTAACCGACATTGCGCCTTAACCTAACCTACGTTGTACCTTAACCTAACCTACGTTGTACCTTAACCTAACCTACGTTGTACCTTAACCTAACCTACGTTGTACCTTAACCTAACCTACGTTGTACCTTAACCTAACCTACGTTGTACCTTAACCTAACCTACGTTGTACCTTAACCTAACCTACGTTGTACCTTAACCTAACCTACGTTGTACCTTAACCTAACCTACGTTGTACCTTAACCTAACCTACGTTGTACCTTAACCTAACCTACGTTGTACCTTAACCTAACCTACGTTGTACCTTAACCTAACCTACGTTGTACCTTAACCTAACCTACGTTGTACCTTAACCTAACCTACGTTGTACCTTAACCTAACCTACGTTGTGCCTTAACCTAACCCATGTTGTGCCTTAACCTAACCCATGTTGTGCCTTAACCTAACCCATGTTGTGCCTTAACCTAACCCATGTTGTGCCTTAACCTAACCCATGTTGTGCCTTAACCTAACCCATGTTGTGCCTTAACCTAACCCATGTTGTGCCTTAACCTAACCCATGTTGTGCCTTAACCTAACCCATGTTGTGCCTTAACCTAACCCATGTTGTGCCTTAACCTAACCCATGTTGTGCCTTAACCTAACCCATGTTGTGCCTTAACCTAACCCATATTGTGCCTTAACCTAACCCATATTGTGCCTTAACCTAACCCATATTGTACCTTAACCTAACCCATATTGTACCTTAACCTAACCCATATTGTACCTTAACCTAACCCATATTGTACCTTAACCTAACCCATGTTGTGCCTTAACGTAACCCATGTTGTGCCTTAACGTAACCCAATTTGTGCCTTAACGTAACCCAATTTGTGCCTTAACGTAACCCATGTTGTGCCTTAACGTAACCCAATTTGTGCCTTAACGTAACCCAATTTGTGCCTTAACGTAACCCAATTTGTGCCTTAACGTAACCCAATTTGTGCCTTAACGTAACCCAATTTGTGCCTTAACGTAACCCATGTTGTGCCTTAACGTAACCCATGTTGTGCCTTAACGTAACCCATGTTGTGCCTTAACGTAACCCATGTTGTGCCTTAACGTAACCCATGTTGTGCCTTAACGTAACCTAATTTGTGCCTTAACGTAACCTAATTTGTGCCTTAACGTAACCTAATTTGTGCCTTAACGTAACCTAATTTGTGCCTTAACGTAACCTAATTTGTGCCTTAACGTAACCCATGTTGTGCCTTAACGTAACCCATGTTGTGCCTTAACGTAACCCATGTTGTGCCTTAACGTAACCCATGTTGTGCCTTAACGTAACCCATGTTGTGCCTTAACATAACCTAATTTGCGCTTTAACGTAACCCATGTTGTGCCTTAACCTAACCTATATTGCGCCTCAACCTAACCTATATTGCGCCTCAACATAACCTATATTGCGCCTTAACCTGACGCACGTTGTCGCTGAACCTGCTCTGTAATTGTTATGCAACTCGTTAAATTAGTGTAGTGTTGCCTAACCGCAACCCTCGCAATATAGTTCGCTATTCGCACTGCCCGGTCCCCTGTGTATCGCGTCATGTTAAACACCTTGCAGGTGTTGCTGACTTTCCACATGCTCCTGCTATACACTCTAATGTGGATAGCAGCAGGACGTACATGCCCCCCCCCTTCCCCCCTGCCTTCGCAAGCTGGTCGTTGAGAAGTTTGCATGTTCAATGCCCTTCGCATGCCGACGTACTCAGCCTACGTTGTGGTACGGCCTGTCACCTGTCCGCCGATGTACGCAAAACCCACAAACTGTACTGCACATTGGTCCGTATGTACTGAATGATACATCGTGGCACATGTGTGACCGTACGACGACTGCGCCTAGCAACGGCAGACCATACAGTCCAAATATTGTGCACGCAGCTACGTGTCGTCTCCCTATAAGAGCTGGATTGCAGTGTGGTACGCCATTCAGACGTGTGGGAGGAACGGACGCCCTGGATGGCGATCAGCATGAGCAGTCTGTTGATGTGGTGGAGCGTGTATTCGGACGTAGTCGTCTCTTCTCACACACCGTGATAGCATGTTGCACCGCGTTCCACATCTGCGACATCCTGCAGAGGCCGGCTGACAGTCGTTCGCGCAATGGACACCGCATACGTACGGGGGCTACCTTCCACGTGTTCTCGAGGCGTGCACATGTTGTTGCGTCTATGTGGGCAGACGTAGTGTGTTGTGACACCTGACACAGGCATGCAATACTCGTTGCAAATGGCGATGGACGTCTACGTTTGCTGGTGACGTTACGCAAATGAACAACAGGTAACCCGTTGTGGTGCGGTTGTTCTCGCTAGAGGTGAATCAGTGTTGGCGACGATCGGTCGAGCTATTAACCGGTTGTTTCAGGGATACCCACCATGCCCACGAACGTGAAAGGGGACCCACCATGCCCACGAACGTGAAAGGGGATCTGGGTGTGAGGCGATACGCGGCGGTGGCTGGGTGGGACCGTCCCCGGCCGGTGAGGGGGGGCCGCCCGGCGTGCTGGCAGCGCGGTGCGTGGGCGCACGCGCTACAGCCGGCTGGTGGGGGCGGCCAGTGGCAGGCGCGCCGGCCGACGGACGCGGCAGGCGGCGCAGCTGCGCGCCGGCGCCCCCTGCTCGCGGCGCCTTGCGGCCAAAGTAGGTCCTCGCGGGCCCGGTGCGAAGCGCGGTGGCCATCTGCAGTGTGCTGGTCCGATTGAGGACTGTGTGCGCTGAGGATGCGCCGCCGCTCGGCGCTCGGCGCCGCGACGCCGTCTGCTGCTCGGTCGCCCCAGCGGTTCTCGCAGGTGGTTTGTATCGCAGCTGTGCGGACGTGTTGGCGCGTGCGCTGTGCTGGGAGAGTTCGCTTCGGCACCCAAGTGGGGCTTTTGTCCTTCTGTGGCGCTGGCGTTGGAGCTGCCGGTCACCGTAGGTGGCGCGTGTTGTCTCCCGCCGGCAATGCCACGACAGCACGCTCCCGGGCCTCTGTCGGCAGCGGCAAGCTCAGTTGGGAGCACGGGTGGTCGCACCTAAAGCGTCTACTCGCCTAACTCCGGGCGATTGCGCCTCTCTCGAACCCGACCAAGTACTTAGGACGGCGCTGCGCGCCGCCGGGACCTGAGAGGGTTTCGAGGTGTGTTGTGCAGGGGAGCTCAGCCTCCTCCTGTTTGCAGAATAATTGAGCGGACGCTTGCGTGTTCGCGCGGGCCCCCGGGACACACTCCCGGGCGGCCGGCTGCTCAGCTCTAGTTGACGCAGCTCCCTGGTTGATCCTGCCAGTAGTCATATGCTTGTCTCAAAGATTAAGCCATGCATGTCTCAGTACAAGCCGCATTAAGGTGAAACCGCGAATGGCTCATTAAATCAGTTATGGTTCCTTAGATCGTACCCACGTTACTTGGATAACTGTGGTAATTCTAGAGCTAATACATGCAAACAGAGTCCCGACCAGAGATGGAAGGGACGCTTTTATTAGATCAAAACCAATCGGTCGGCTCGTCCGGTCCGTTTGCCTTGGTGACTCTGAATAACTTTGGGCTGATCGCACGGTCCTCGTACCGGCGACGCATCTTTCAAATGTCTGCCTTATCAACTGTCGATGGTAGGTTCTGCGCCTACCATGGTTGTAACGGGTAACGGGGAATCAGGGTTCGATTCCGGAGAGGGAGCCTGAGAAACGGCTACCACATCCAAGGAAGGCAGCAGGCGCGCAAATTACCCACTCCCGGCACGGGGAGGTAGTGACGAAAAATAACGATACGGGACTCATCCGAGGCCCCGTAATCGGAATGAGTACACTTTAAATCCTTTAACGAGTATCTATTGGAGGGCAAGTCTGGTGCCAGCAGCCGCGGTAATTCCAGCTCCAATAGCGTATATTAAAGTTGTTGCGGTTAAAAAGCTCGTAGTTGGATTTGTGTCCCACGCTGTTGGTTCACCGCCCGTCGGTGTTTAACTGGCATGTATCGTGGGACGTCCTGCCGGTGGGGCGAGCCGAAGGCGTGCGACCGCCTCGTGCGTGCTCGTGCGTCCCGAGGCGGACCCCGTTGAAATCCTACCAGGGTGCTCTTTATTGAGTGTCTCGGTGGGCCGGCACGTTTACTTTGAACAAATTAGAGTGCTTAAAGCAGGCAAGCCCGCCTGAATACTGTGTGCATGGAATAATGGAATAGGACCTCGGTTCTATTTTGTTGGTTTTCGGAACCCGAGGTAATGATTAATAGGGACAGGCGGGGGCATTCGTATTGCGACGTTAGAGGTGAAATTCTTGGATCGTCGCAAGACGAACAGAAGCGAAAGCATTTGCCAAGTATGTTTTCATTAATCAAGAACGAAAGTTAGAGGTTCGAAGGCGATCAGGTACCGCCCTAGTTCTAACCATAAACGATGCCAGCCAGCGATCCGCCGCAGTTCCTCCGATGACTCGGCGGGCAGCCTCCGGGAAACCAAAGCTTTTGGGTTCCGGGGGAAGTATGGTTGCAAAGCTGAAACTTAAAGGAATTGACGGAAGGGCACCACCAGGAGTGGAGCCTGCGGCTTAATTTGACTCAACACGGGAAACCTCACCAGGCCCGGACACCGGAAGGATTGACAGATTGATAGCTCTTTCTTGATTCGGTGGGTGGTGGTGCATGGCCGTTCTTAGTTGGTGGAGCGATTTGTCTGGTTAATTCCGATAACGAACGAGACTCTAGCCTGCTAACTAGTCGCGTGACATCCTTCGTGCTGTCAGCGATTACTTTTCTTCTTAGAGGGACAGGCGGCTTCTAGCCGCACGAGATTGAGCAATAACAGGTCTGTGATGCCCTTAGATGTTCTGGGCCGCACGCGCGCTACACTGAAGGAATCAGCGTGTCTTCCTAGGCCGAAAGGTCGGGGTAACCCGCTGAACCTCCTTCGTGCTAGGGATTGGGGCTTGCAATTGTTCCCCATGAACGAGGAATTCCCAGTAAGCGCGAGTCATAAGCTCGCGTTGATTACGTCCCTGCCCTTTGTACACACCGCCCGTCGCTACTACCGATTGAATGATTTAGTGAGGTCTTCGGACTGGTACGCGGCATTGACTCTGTCGTTGCCGATGCTACCGGAAAGATGACCAAACTTGATCATTTAGAGGAAGTAAAAGTCGTAACAAGGTTTCCGTAGGTGAACCTGCGGAAGGATCATTACCGACTAGACTGCATGTCTTTCGATGTGCGTGTCGTGTCGCGCAACACGCTACCTGTACGGCTTGCAGTAGCTGTGCGCCGCGTGCGGAACCACGCGTTCGTCTCAAAACTAACGGCAATGTTGTGTGGTACGAGCGCTGAAGCGCTGGAGCGGCTGGCCTGCGGCACCTGGCGCCTGGCGCCGGTTTTGAATGACTTTCGCCCGAGTGCCTGTCCGCTCCGGTGTGGAGCCGTACGACGCCCATCGGCCGTGAGGCCGTTGGACACTGAACGCTGGAACAGGGGCCGCCACACGCCTCAGTCCCGCCTATGCAACTGTCTTGAAAGAGATAGTGGAAACTACGAAAAGATCACCCAGGACGGTGGATCACTCGGCTCGTGGGTCGATGAAGAACGCAGCAAATTGCGCGTCGACATGTGAACTGCAGGACACATGAACATCGACGTTTCGAACGCACATTGCGGTCCATGGATTCCGTTCCCGGGCCACGTCTGGCTGAGGGTCGGCTACGTATACTGAAGCGCGCGGCGTTTGCCCCGCTTCGCAGACCTGGGAGTGTCGTGGCCGCCTGTGGGGCCGGCCGCGTCTCCTTAAACGTGCGATGCGCGCCCGTCGCCTGGCGGTTCGCATACCGGTACTTACTCGGTAGCGTGCACAGCCGGCTGGCGGTGTGGCGTGCGACACCTCGTACAACGACCTCAGAGCAGGCGAGACTACCCGCTGAATTTAAGCATATTACTAAGCGGAGGAAAAGAAACTAACAAGGATTCCCCCAGTAGCGGCGAGCGAACAGGGAAGAGTCCAGCACCGAACCCCGCAGGCTGCCGCCTGTCGTGGCATGTGGTGTTTGGGAGGGTCCACTACCCCGACGCCTCGCGCCGAGCCCAAGTCCAACTTGAATGAGGCCACGGCCCGTAGAGGGTGCCAGGCCCGTAGCGGCCGGTGCGAGCGTCGGCGGGACCTCTCCTTCGAGTCGGGTTGCTTGAGAGTGCAGCTCCAAGTGGGTGGTAAACTCCATCTGAGACTAAATATGACCACGAGACCGATAGCGAACAAGTACCGTGAGGGAAAGTTGAAAAGAACTCTGAAGAGAGAGTTCAAAAGTACGTGAAACCGTTCTGGGGTAAACGTGAGAAGTCCGAAAGGTCGAACGGGTGAGATTCACGCCCATCCGGCCACTGGCCTCCGCCCTCGGCAGATGGGGCCGGCCGCCCGCGCGGAGCAATCCGCGGCGGGGTCGTGTCCGGTTGCCTTTCCACTCGCCGCGGGGTGGGGCCGTTCCGGTGTGCGGTGGGCCGCACTTCTCCCCTAGTAGGACGTCGCGACCCGCTGGGTGCCGGCCTACGGCCCGGGTGCGCAGCCTGTCCTTCCGCGGGCCTCGGTTCGCGTCTGTTGGGCAGAGCCCCGGTGTCCTGGCTGGCTGCCCGGCGGTATATCTGGAGGAGTCGATTCGCCCCTTTGGGCGCTCGGGCTCCCGGCAAGCGCGCGCGGTTCTTCCCGGATGACGGACCTACCTGGCCCGGCCCCGGACCCGCGCCGCTGTTGGCTCGGGATGCTCTCGGGCGGAATAATCGCTCCCGTCAGCGGCGTTTCAGCTTTGGACAATTTCACGACCCGTCTTGAAACACGGACCAAGGAGTCTAACATGTGCGCGAGTCATTGGGCTGTACGAAACCTAAAGGCGTAATGAAAGTGAAGGTCTCGCCTTGCGCGGGCCGAGGGAGGATGGGGCTTCCCCGCCCTTCACGGGGCGGCGGCCTCCGCACTCCCGGGGCGTCTCGTCCTCATTGCGAGGTGAGGCGCACCTAGAGCGTACACGTTGGGACCCGAAAGATGGTGAACTATGCCTGGCCAGGACGAAGTCAGGGGAAACCCTGATGGAGGTCCGTAGCGATTCTGACGTGCAAATCGATCGTCGGAGCTGGGTATAGGGGCGAAAGACTAATCGAACCATCTAGTAGCTGGTTCCCTCCGAAGTTTCCCTCAGGATAGCTGGTGCTCGTACGAGTCTCATCCGGTAAAGCGAATGATTAGAGGCCTTGGGGCCGAAACGACCTCAACCTATTCTCAAACTTTAAATGGGTGAGATCTCCGGCTTGCTTGATATGCTGAAGCCGCGAGCAAACGACTCGGATCGGAGTGCCAAGTGGGCCACTTTTGGTAAGCAGAACTGGCGCTGTGGGATGAACCAAACGCCGAGTTAAGGCGCCCGAATCGACGCTCATGGGAAACCATGAAAGGCGTTGGTTGCTTAAGACAGCAGGACGGTGGCCATGGAAGTCGGAATCCGCTAAGGAGTGTGTAACAACTCACCTGCCGAAGCAACTAGCCCTGAAAATGGATGGCGCTGAAGCGTCGTGCCTATACTCGGCCGTCAGTCTGGCAGTCATGGCCGGTCCTTGCGGCCGGCCGCGAAGCCCTGACGAGTAGGAGGGTCGCGGCGGTGGGCGCAGAAGGGTCTGGGCGTGAGCCTGCCTGGAGCCGCCGTCGGTGCAGATCTTGGTGGTAGTAGCAAATACTCCAGCGAGGCCCTGGAGGGCTGACGCGGAGAAGGGTTTCGTGTGAACAGCCGTTGCACACGAGTCAGTCGATCCTAAGCCCTAGGAGAAATCCGATGTTGATGGGGGCCGTCATAGCATGATGCACTTTGTGCTGGCCCCCGTTGGGCGAAAGGGAATCCGGTTCCTATTCCGGAACCCGGCAGCGGAACCGATACAAGTCGGGCCCCTCTTTTAGAGATGCTCGTCGGGGTAACCCAAAAGGACCCGGAGACGCCGTCGGGAGATCGGGGAAGAGTTTTCTTTTCTGCATGAGCGTTCGAGTTCCCTGGAATCCTCTAGCAGGGAGATAGGGTTTGGAACGCGAAGAGCACCGCAGTTGCGGCGGTGTCCCGATCTTCCCCTCGGACCTTGAAAATCCGGGAGAGGGCCACGTGGAGGTGTCGCGCCGGTTCGTACCCATATCCGCAGCAGGTCTCCAAGGTGAAGAGCCTCTAGTCGATAGAATAATGTAGGTAAGGGAAGTCGGCAAATTGGATCCGTAACTTCGGGATAAGGATTGGCTCTGAGGATCGGGGCGTGTCGGGCTTGGTCGGGAAGTGGGTCAGCGCTAACGTGCCGGGCCTGGGCGAGGTGAGTGCCGTAGGGGTGCCGGTAAGTGCGGGCGTTTAGCGCGGGCGTGGTCTGCTCTCGCCGTTGGTCGGCCTCGTGCTGGCCGGCGGTGCAGGATGCGCGCGCCTGCGCGGCGTTCGCGCCCCGGTGCTTCAACCTGCGTGCAGGATCCGAGCTCGGTCCCGTGCCTTGGCCTCCCACGGATCTTCCTTGCTGCGAGGCCGCGTCCGCCTTAGCGTGCTCCTCCGGGGGCGCGCGGGTGCGCGGATTCTCTTCGGCCGCCATTCAACGATCAACTCAGAACTGGCACGGACTGGGGGAATCCGACTGTCTAATTAAAACAAAGCATTGCGATGGCCCTAGCGGGTGTTGACGCAATGTGATTTCTGCCCAGTGCTCTGAATGTCAACGTGAAGAAATTCAAGCAAGCGCGGGTAAACGGCGGGAGTAACTATGACTCTCTTAAGGTAGCCAAATGCCTCGTCATCTAATTAGTGACGCGCATGAATGGATTAACGAGATTCCCGCTGTCCCGCTGTCCCGCGTCGCGTGCGGTCGTGCGTCGCGTGCGCTCCCGTTCTCTCGTCGTTTTGGGTGGGTAAAACGTGTGCGATCGACCTGAAATTTGGCACACAGCTTTGTGTTGTGCCACTACGAACCGTGTAGAAAAATATTCGGTGTTGCTTTAACCGTTTGTGAATTATCGTGACATTTGCCAAATTTTTAAATTTACGTGTGTTTCGTAGTACTTAAGGAGTTTGTGGTGTTTGTGAAGTGCTTCGCCGACGCAGACCACATCGAGCTACGTCGCTGGTGCATCCCCTGCCTCGTTAAACAGGTATTTTTATCAGTTTTTTCAAAAAGTCGATGTTTTTCTAATCTCATTATGTACGTCAATCTCGTTATTTCTTCCCACCTGAGTGGTACTGAAGGGGCGCAGTAACCGTATTTCGATTTATAATACACAGTAAAGTGGTCCACTGTGCCTAGAAACGGCTTTGTTGGTGGTCGTGTGCTGCCCTTTGTCTGCCACGCGTCTTCGCGGGCTCCGCGTGTGTTGAGAAATCCGTTGCCATCCGTCCACTGCCAGTCTTTATCTAGGTTCCAAGCACACAGCTGTATTCGTGAGGTCTTCCTCTATCGAATAGTGCCTAAAAAAGTGTGTCTCCCATTGTTAGTTTAAAAGTTACAAGCAATCGTAGCGTAGAATGCGTGGTGACCACGTGGTGACCGGAAGTTGCCTATAATATCCTAATAACCGGCTGTTGGAGAAAATTTAAGACCACCAGTTCGTAGACGTCCTCATGCTCTGTAAGATGATGTAGAAAAATTAGGGTATTTCATTCATATTTTAGCTGTTATATCTGTTTTCCCTACGTCCGCGCACACGCGTCGCCGATCAGGCGCGCTCGCCGCTCCGCGTCTGTCCAGCAGTGTAAATAAGGGCTAGCGCCTTCTCGTTCAGAGAACTGAGCATGAGAGCCGTATAGATAGCTTAATCCCCTCGCAAATGGAGTACTTAACCACATACTTTCCTTTCACGGATTAAGAAATAACCTCATTTTTCCGTCACAATCCGCAGTTCCTGCGCGTCTCAGAAAATTGCCACCTACCATTGAAATGCTAAGGCTCAGGTAAATTCTAAGTGCGCTGTTTTCCTGTCTGACTGCTACCTTTTCGATTCCCAACGAGAAAAGGCTAGGCTAGGCTAGTAGATTAGATACTGCTCGTGCAGTATATATTGTTGCTTCTGTTTTGGATGTGTCCACTGTATTCTTGTAGGTTGTATCACTCTGTCTCATAATATGTCTTCAGTGTAGCTAGTTATTTGTTAGGTTAGGAACTACACTTGCGGAAGTAAAGTCGTGGGTGCCGCACAGCCTGCGAGAGAGCGCAAAATGTAGGTGAGAAAGTGAAGAGCTCCAAGCGATCACCCAAGCTTCTAAAACTCTGTGGTGCTTTATACTCGTATGCTACTTGATATGATGGCAATAAATTTATTACTTGTGTGTTAGGTTAGAAAATTTAGTCCCAAAAAGGTAGTTGTGTGTGTTGCGTGACAGGCGGACGCGCGTATCCTTTCAAGGACAGAAAAAACTAGGTTATATGTTTCTCCCTCAAAATGTGCCCTTACTCTCTTACTTGTCTGTTAGGTTAGGAATTATCTTCGAATAAGTAAAGACGTGTGTCACGTAGCTTGCGAACAAGTGCAAACTTGGGTGAGAAGGAGAGCTACAAGCATTTCTCCAAGTTCACAACAGCCATTTTTTTCATACTATTCTTGTAGGCCATTGTTTTCCTTTTAACATCATGTCCATATGTTATTATTAGTGTATTGTTAGTGTGATCATTATTAGTGTGTTAGGTTAGGAAAATTTGCAGCAAGGTGCATATATTATCCTACTAGGGTATACGTTTCTGTTTCAAAGTGTGCCCTTACTCTCTTACTTGTTTGTTAGGTTAAGAATTACCTTCGCATAAGTAAAGACATGTGTGTCACATAGCTTGTGAGGAAGTGCAAACTTAAGTGAGGAAAAGGAGAGCTACAAGCAGTTCTTTAAGTCCACAGCCCGTTTTTAATATTATTCTTGTAGGCTATTGTTTTTCTTTAACATCAATTCATAGGTTCCTTATTAGCGTATTATTAGTGTGCTCATTATCAGTGTGTTAGGTTAGGGAAATGTGCTGCAGGGTTAAGTCCTGACTGACGATCGCGTGTGTAGGCCCTGCTAGGCTCGTTATCCAGGGATAGTGGTAGACTTGCCCACAGAAAACTGAGCTCTCCATAGTGATCGCCCCAAAATGGGGCCTACTAAGGACACTGTAGGGGCTGCAAGTCAACTTGGACGAAACTCGGTTGTTCCTGGTGACAAGGACAACTCAGCGTCATGTACTGACCTTCAGACAATGGAAAACATAAGAGAGGAGATGGAAGCCTTCTTGTTTAATGAAGTAAATAAAATAAACAATGCCCAGAAGAAGTTTATCCTAGGAAAACTTTCAGTGTATGAACAGATACTGAAGAAGTATGAGATGGAGGTTCTTGAACTTAAAACAGAGTTGCGATGTGTGACGGCCCCCCAAACAGGAACACCGCCACTGGTTGAGAGCTATGCCAACAAGGCGGCTGCAAAACCTTCAGCACCCAAACAGCAGCTGATGAAACCGCAACAGCCTAAAGTCCTAATGATAAAACCGGCAGAAGGAGTCAAGAAAACTGAGAAGGAACTTGAAGAAACAGTAAAGAACCTTGTTGCAACATCACTGAAAGACGTGCGTATTTCCAAATGCAGGTCAATAAAGGACAAAGGTATTGTTATTGAAGTCCCTAATGATCAGGATGTCGAGAAAATAAGGAAGTGCGAAGACATCTCACAATCAGGCATCACTGTCTCTGATCAAAAAAAAAGATCCCCAAAGATTATAATCTTTGATGTAAACAGAAATACAAGTGAAGATGAACTCAAAATGGAACTGTTTGAGAGAAATCTCTCCAGGATGAATGTGACGCAGGAAGACGTTATGGATGGCGTAAGAGTGTTGTTCAAGACTGGCCCAAGAAACCGTGAGGAAGCAAACATTGTACTGGAAGTCTCACCAAAACTCTGGAGCAAAATAGTACAATATGGTAGGGTCTACATAAACTGCAATTCGCACAGGGTACAAAACTACAGCAATATAAGCAGGTGCTACAAGTGCCAAGGTCATGGCCACACAGCAGCAAAGTGCAAGAATTCAGAAACAATTTGTGGCCACTGTGCAGCACCAGGACATACTTTTAAGGAGTGCTCAAAGAAGGATCAACCAGCCCAATGTGCAAACTGTAAGCGGGCTAAGAAGGCACACACCCACGCAGTGACAGAGAAATCTTGCCCTGAATACAATAGAATAAAGGCCATAATACATAGCACAATTGACTATGGCATGTAATAATAATGCAGAAGTACAACCTGGAAGAAGACCACAGACAGATACACAAGAAAATGCGATAAGGATCCTTCAAATAAATGGGCAAAGAGCAAAAATCGTCCCAGATCAATTGGCACAGCGAATCAGCGAAGAAAATATAGATGTGCTATTGATCCAGGAACCCTACTGCGTAAATAACAAAGTATTTGGGTACCCACCAAACTTCCAGCTGATCTACAGCCCCAAAGGCGAAGCACCCAAGGCAGCAATAGCAGTTAAGTCACAGACAGTAACAGCTTTGCAGATGACAAACTTCTGCAACATGCACATAGCTGCTGCCAACCTAAATGGAGCCTTTGGTGAGATCTACATTGCCAGCATATATTGCCAATATGGATCACCCATAGACCTTTTTCTCCATCAACTGGAGATTATCCTCGACAAACTCCCAGGAAAACCAATTATTATAGGGATGGACACAAATGCGAACTCACCAATCTGGCACAGCTCAACGATGGATGCAGCGGGTAGAACGCTTGAGGACTTCATTTCACAACACGGGCTGATAATAATGAATGAGAGGTCAGAGCTAACTACATTCTCTGGCCCAAATGGGGAGAGCAATATTGACATCACACTCTGCACACCTCCAGCTGCCAAAGCGGTGTGCAAGTGGATGGTTCATGAAGAGTGGACGTCAAGTGACCACAGGGCCATAACATACGAATTCGTTGCACCTCAAAGAGCGAGAGCTACTGTGGAACTTGTCACCTACAACACAAGCTTCGCAAAGTGGCCCACCTTTGACCAGCATCTCATCAGGTCCACAGCCCACTGGCCACAAAGCCAAAATGTAGGAGTTAATGAAATGATCACAAGGCTACAGGCAGCAATCCACGAGAGCTGTAGCCGATCAATGAGAAAGAGGACACAGGTGCAAAATCCAGTACCATGGTGGAATGCAACACTTACTAACCTGCGACGTGACACCATTTCAGCACGACGAAGTCTGCAACGAGCACGTAAAAATAATAATGAACCAGACATAGAAGTAGCAAAACAAACCTACAGTAGAGTGAAAAATAACTACAATAAGGAAATTGCTAAGGCCAAAGAGGAGACCTGGAAGAAATGGGTCAGTGACTGCGATCAGAATGATCCTTGGGCCATAGTGAGAAGGATAATTCGGCCAAAACATGGAACAGAAAACGTGCTAAGTAACATAAAAACAAAGAACCAGACTCCTACTATGACTTGGGAGGAGACTGTACAGTCATTACTACAGAGCCTGCTTCCTGATGACAACCCAGAACAGGACACAGATGGCCAACATGCTGTGAAAACAGACAACAACAGCTATGACAATGTGGACCTTGACCCAGAATTCACACTAGAAGAAATAGGGGCAGCAATAAAGGCTTGCAAACCAGGGAAGGCTACAGGCCCTGATGGTATTGATGATGCTATAATAAAAAGAGTTTGGCGCACCAGTCCCCATCTTCTCTCAGATTTATACAATAAATGTCTGCAGGAAAGAAGAGTCCCAGATACGTGGAAGGAGGGAAATGTCTGCATATTGCTGAAATCACTAGACAAACCTAGGGATGAGCCTAAATCCTACCGTCCAATATGCCTTCTGTCTATCTTAGGGAAAATTCTGGAAAGGTTAGTAGTCAGTCGTCTAGAAAAACGCTATGACGATTCAAATATCAAGGCCCACAACCAGTTCGGGTTTCGAAAAGGCGCATCGACAGAAATGGCTATTAGGCAAGTGTTGGGTAGTGTGGATTGTGAGGAGAAGTATGTGGTAGTAATATTTGTAGATATAGCAGGGGCCTTCGATAACTTATGGTGGCCTAGTGTTATGAGGCGTCTGAGAGCAATCCAGTGCCCACGTAATTTGTATGACTTAATGGCAGATTACTTTAAAAACCGGAAGGTTATGGTCCAAAATAGGGCTGGCAGTGTAGAAAAATTGATCACAAAGGGTTGCCCACAAGGCTCTATTTGCGGTCCTTTCCTGTGGAATCTCGTCTTTGATGAGATTGTGATTGAAAAAGAAGACGAGCAATGGACAAAAGTTGCATATGCGGATGACCTGGCAATCATCATTAAGGGTCAGAGCAGGAAACAGATAGAGGACAGAGCAAAAATCGCGCTGGGTGAGGTAAGCAGATGGACCACCGAAAACAAGCTAGGGATATCCAAACAAAAGACGGTTGCCATGACCATCAAGGGTAGATTTGACAGTCACAGACCACCAACAATTCCTTTCGAGGGAGGAAATATCAAGTTCGTTGCAGAGTTTACATATCTCGGTGTAACTCTGGATGAAAGACTCTGGTTCACACCTCACATGAGGAACATCCAGAATAGATTAAGTGCTGTCTCAGGTTCCCTCTTGAGGGTAACTAGAACGGAGTGGGGTCTGCAGAAAAAGTCTTTAAGGGTAATCTATCAGGGCTTGTGCCTCTCTGTTTGCAGATATGGTGCAGCTGCATGGGCAGACCGGACGAAGCACCGATATGTCCAACGTATAATTGAGTCAATTCAGAGGCCATTTCTGTTACAGATGACCAGAGCTTGTAGGACTGTATCGACGGAGGCCTTGCAAGTACTAACAGGATGTATGCCACTCGACCTGGAGATAGTGAAAGCAGCCTTGCTGTACTATACTCGACATGGT
>NC_064645.1:348810231-348812731 GCF_023864345.2 Schistocerca serialis cubense
TGTACCTTAACCTAACCTACGTTGTACCTTAACCTAACCTACGTTGTGCCTTAACCTAACCTACGTTGTGCCTTAACCTAACCCATGTTGTGCCTTAACCTAACCCATGTTGTGCCTTAACCTAACCCATGTTGTGCCTTAACCTAACCCATGTTGTGCCTTAACCTAACCCATGTTGTGCCTTAACCTAACCCATGTTGTGCCTTAACCTAACCCATGTTGTGCCTTAACCTAACCCATGTTGTGCCTTAACCTAACCCATGTTGTGCCTTAACCTAACCCATGTTGTGCCTTAACCTAACCCATGTTGTGCCTTAACCTAACCCATATTGTGTTTTAACGTAACCCATATTGTGCCTTAACCTAACCCATATTGTACCTTAACCTAACCCATATTGTACCTTAACCTAACCCATATTGTACCTTAACCTAACCCATATTGTACCTTAACCTAACCCATATTGTACCTTAACCTAACCCATGTTGTGCCTTAACGTAACCCAATTTGTGCCTTAACGTAACCCAATTTGTGCCTTAACGTAACCCATGTTGTGCCTTAACGTAACCCATGTTGTGCCTTAACGTAACCCAATTTGTGCCTTAACGTAACCCAATTTGTGCCTTAACGTAACCCAATTTGTGCCTTAACGTAACCCAATTTGTGCCTTAACGTAACCCATGTTGTGCCTTAACGTAACCCATGTTGTGCCTTAACGTAACCCATGTTGTGCCTTAACGTAACCCATGTTGTGCCTTAACGTAACCCATGTTGTGCCTTAACGTAACCCATGTTGTGCCTTAACGTAACCTAATTTGTGCCTTAACGTAACCTAATTTGTGCCTTAACGTAACCTAATTTGTGCCTTAACGTAACCTAATTTGTGCCTTAACGTAACCTAATTTGTGCCTTAACGTAACCCATGTTGTGCCTTAACGTAACCCATGTTGTGCCTTAACGTAACCCATGTTGTGCCTTAACGTAACCCATGTTGTGCCTTAACGTAACCCATGTTGTGCCTTAACATAACCTAATTTGCGCTTTAACGTAACCCATGTTGTGCCTTAACCTAACCTATATTGCGCCTCAACCTAACCTATATTGCGCCTCAACATAACCTATATTGCGCCTTAACCTGACGCACGTTGTCGCTGAACCTGCTCTGTAATTGTTATGCAACTCGTTAAATTAGTGTAGTGTTGCCTAACCGCAACCCTCGCAATATAGTTCGCTATTCGCACTGCCCGGTCCCCTGTGTATCGCGTCATGTTAAACACCTTGCAGGTGTTGCTGACTTTCCACATGCTCCTGCTATACACTCTAATGTGGATAGCAGCAGGACGTACATGCCCCCCCCCCCTTCCCCCCTGCCTTCGCAAGCTGGTCGTTGAGAAGTTTGCATGTTCAATGCCCTTCGCATGCCGACGTACTCAGCCTACGTTGTGGTACGGCCTGTCACCTGTCCGCCGATGTACGCAAAACCCACAAACTGTACTGCACATTGGTCCGTATGTACTGAATGATACATCGTGGCACATGTGTGACCGTACGACGACTGCGCCTAGCAACGGCAGACCATACAGTCCAAATATTGTGCACGCAGCTACGTGTCGTCTCCCTATAAGAGCTGGATTGCAGTGTGGTACGCCATTCAGACGTGTGGGAGGAACGGACGCCCTGGATGGCGATCAGCATGAGCAGTCTGTTGATGTGGTGGAGCGTGTATTCGGACGTAGTCGTCTCTTCTCACACACCGTGATAGCATGTTGCACCGCGTTCCACATCTGCGACATCCTGCAGAGGCCGGCTGACAGTCGTTCGCGCAATGGACACCGCATACGTACGGGGGCTACCTTCCACGTGTTCTCGAGGCGTGCACATGTTGTTGCGTCTATGTGGGCAGACGTAGTGTGTTGTGACACCTGACACAGGCATGCAATACTCGTTGCAAATGGCGATGGACGTCTACGTTTGCTGGTGACGTTACGCAAATGAACAACAGGTAACCCGTTGTGGTGCGGTTGTTCTCGCTAGAGGTGAATCAGTGTTGGCGACGATCGGTCGAGCTATTAACCGGTTGTTTCAGGGATACCCACCATGCCCACGAACGTGAAAGGGGACCCACCATGCCCACGAACGTGAAAGGGGATCTGGGTGTGAGGCGATACGCGGCGGTGGCTGGGTGGGACCGTCCCCGGCCGGTGAGGGGGGGCCGCCCGGCGTGCTGGCAGCGCGGTGCGTGGGCGCACGCGCTACAGCCGGCTGGTGGGGGCGGCCAGTGGCAGGCGCGCCGGCCGACGGACGCGGCAGGCGGCGCAGCTGCGCGCCGGCGCCCCCTGCTCGCGGCGCCTTGCGGCCAAAGTAGGTCCTCGCGGGCCCGGTGCGAAGCGCGGTGGCCATCTGCAGTGTGCTGGTCCGATTGAGGACTGTGTGCGCTGAGGATGCGCCGCCGCTCGGCGCTCGGCGCCGCGACGCCGTCTGCTGCTCGGTCGCCCCAGCGGT
>NC_064645.1:348822731-348832731 GCF_023864345.2 Schistocerca serialis cubense
CTTTCAAGGACAGAAAAAACTAGGTTATATGTTTCTCCCTCAAAATGTGCCCTTACTCTCTTACTTGTCTGTTAGGTTAGGAATTATCTTCGAATAAGTAAAGACGTGTGTCACGTAGCTTGCGAACAAGTGCAAACTTGGGTGAGAAGGAGAGCTACAAGCATTTCTCCAAGTTCACAACAGTCATTTTTTTCATACTATTCTTGTAGGCCATTGTTTTCCTTTTAACATCATGTCCATATGTTATTATTAGTGTATTGTTAGTGTGATCATTATTAGTGTGTTAGGTTAGGAAAATTTGCAGCAAGGTGCATATATTATCCTACTAGGGTATACGTTTCTGTTTCAAAGTGTGCCCTTACTCTCTTACTTGTTTGTTAGGTTAAGAATTACCTTCGCATAAGTAAAGACATGTGTGTCACATAGCTTGTGAGGAAGTGCAAACTTAAGTGAGGAAAAGGAGAGCTACAAGCAGTTCTTTAAGTCCACAGCCCGTTTTTAATATTATTCTTGTAGGCTATTGTTTTTCTTTAACATCAATTCATAGGTTCCTTATTAGCGTATTATTAGTGTGCTCATTATCAGTGTGTTAGGTTAGGGAAATGTGCTGCAGGGTTAAGTCCTGACTGACGATCGCGTGTGTAGGCCCTGCTAGGCTCGTTATCCAGGGATAGTGGTAGACTTGCCCACAGAAAACTGAGCTCTCCATAGTGATCGCCCCAAAATGGGGCCTACTAAGGACACTGTAGGGGCTGCAAGTCAACTTGGACGAAACTCGGTTGTTCCTGGTGACAAGGACAACTCAGCGTCATGTACTGACCTTCAGACAATGGAAAACATAAGAGAGGAGATGGAAGCCTTCTTGTTTAATGAAGTAAATAAAATAAACAATGCCCAGAAGAAGTTTATCCTAGGAAAACTTTCAGTGTATGAACAGATACTGAAGAAGTATGAGATGGAGGTTCTTGAACTTAAAACAGAGTTGCGATGTGTGACGGCCCCCCAAACAGGAACACCGCCACTGGTTGAGAGCTATGCCAACAAGGCGGCTGCAAAACCTTCAGCACCCAAACAGCAGCTGATGAAACCGCAACAGCCTAAAGTCCTAATGATAAAACCGGCAGAAGGAGTCAAGAAAACTGAGAAGGAACTTGAAGAAACAGTAAAGAACCTTGTTGCAACATCACTGAAAGACGTGCGTATTTCCAAATGCAGGTCAATAAAGGACAAAGGTATTGTTATTGAAGTCCCTAATGATCAGGATGTCGAGAAAATAAGGAAGTGCGAAGACATCTCACAATCAGGCATCACTGTCTCTGATCAAAAAAAAAGATCCCCAAAGATTATAATCTTTGATGTAAACAGAAATACAAGTGAAGATGAACTCAAAATGGAACTGTTTGAGAGAAATCTCTCCAGGATGAATGTGACGCAGGAAGACGTTATGGATGGCGTAAGAGTGTTGTTCAAGACTGGCCCAAGAAACCGTGAGGAAGCAAACATTGTACTGGAAGTCTCACCAAAACTCTGGAGCAAAATAGTACAATATGGTAGGGTCTACATAAACTGCAATTCGCACAGGGTACAAAACTACAGCAATATAAGCAGGTGCTACAAGTGCCAAGGTCATGGCCACACAGCAGCAAAGTGCAAGAATTCAGAAACAATTTGTGGCCACTGTGCAGCACCAGGACATACTTTTAAGGAGTGCTCAAAGAAGGATCAACCAGCCCAATGTGCAAACTGTAAGCGGGCTAAGAAGGCACACACCCACGCAGTGACAGAGAAATCTTGCCCTGAATACAATAGAATAAAGGCCATAATACATAGCACAATTGACTATGGCATGTAATAATAATGCAGAAGTACAACCTGGAAGAAGACCACAGACAGATACACAAGAAAATGCGATAAGGATCCTTCAAATAAATGGGCAAAGAGCAAAAATCGTCCCAGATCAATTGGCACAGCGAATCAGCGAAGAAAATATAGATGTGCTATTGATCCAGGAACCCTACTGCGTAAATAACAAAGTATTTGGGTACCCACCAAACTTCCAGCTGATCTACAGCCCCAAAGGCGAAGCACCCAAGGCAGCAATAGCAGTTAAGTCACAGACAGTAACAGCTTTGCAGATGACAAACTTCTGCAACATGCACATAGCTGCTGCCAACCTAAATGGAGCCTTTGGTGAGATCTACATTGCCAGCATATATTGCCAATATGGATCACCCATAGACCTTTTTCTCCATCAACTGGAGATTATCCTCGACAAACTCCCAGGAAAACCAATTATTATAGGGATGGACACAAATGCGAACTCACCAATCTGGCACAGCTCAACGATGGATGCAGCGGGTAGAACGCTTGAGGACTTCATTTCACAACACGGGCTGATAATAATGAATGAGAGGTCAGAGCTAACTACATTCTCTGGCCCAAATGGGGAGAGCAATATTGACATCACACTCTGCACACCTCCAGCTGCCAAAGCGGTGTGCAAGTGGATGGTTCATGAAGAGTGGACGTCAAGTGACCACAGGGCCATAACATACGAATTCGTTGCACCTCAAAGAGCGAGAGCTACTGTGGAACTTGTCACCTACAACACAAGCTTCGCAAAGTGGCCCACCTTTGACCAGCATCTCATCAGGTCCACAGCCCACTGGCCACAAAGCCAAAATGTAGGAGTTAATGAAATGATCACAAGGCTACAGGCAGCAATCCACGAGAGCTGTAGCCGATCAATGAGAAAGAGGACACAGGTGCAAAATCCAGTACCATGGTGGAATGCAACACTTACTAACCTGCGACGTGACACCATTTCAGCACGACGAAGTCTGCAACGAGCACGTAAAAATAATAATGAACCAGACATAGAAGTAGCAAAACAAACCTACAGTAGAGTGAAAAATAACTACAATAAGGAAATTGCTAAGGCCAAAGAGGAGACCTGGAAGAAATGGGTCAGTGACTGCGATCAGAATGATCCTTGGGCCATAGTGAGAAGGATAATTCGGCCAAAACATGGAACAGAAAACGTGCTAAGTAACATAAAAACAAAGAACCAGACTCCTACTATGACTTGGGAGGAGACTGTACAGTCATTACTACAGAGCCTGCTTCCTGATGACAACCCAGAACAGGACACAGATGGCCAACATGCTGTGAAAACAGACAACAACAGCTATGACAATGTGGACCTTGACCCAGAATTCACACTAGAAGAAATAGGGGCAGCAATAAAGGCTTGCAAACCAGGGAAGGCTACAGGCCCTGATGGTATTGATGATGCTATAATAAAAAGAGTTTGGCGCACCAGTCCCCATCTTCTCTCAGATTTATACAATAAATGTCTGCAGGAAAGAAGAGTCCCAGATACGTGGAAGGAGGGAAATGTCTGCATATTGCTGAAATCACTAGACAAACCTAGGGATGAGCCTAAATCCTACCGTCCAATATGCCTTCTGTCTATCTTAGGGAAAATTCTGGAAAGGTTAGTAGTCAGTCGTCTAGAAAAACGCTATGACGATTCAAATATCAAGGCCCACAACCAGTTCGGGTTTCGAAAAGGCGCATCGACAGAAATGGCTATTAGGCAAGTGTTGGGTAGTGTGGATTGTGAGGAGAAGTATGTGGTAGTAATATTTGTAGATATAGCAGGGGCCTTCGATAACTTATGGTGGCCTAGTGTTATGAGGCGTCTGAGAGCAATCCAGTGCCCACGTAATTTGTATGACTTAATGGCAGATTACTTTAAAAACCGGAAGGTTATGGTCCAAAATAGGGCTGGCAGTGTAGAAAAATTGATCACAAAGGGTTGCCCACAAGGCTCTATTTGCGGTCCTTTCCTGTGGAATCTCGTCTTTGATGAGATTGTGATTGAAAAAGAAGACGAGCAATGGACAAAAGTTGCATATGCGGATGACCTGGCAATCATCATTAAGGGTCAGAGCAGGAAACAGATAGAGGACAGAGCAAAAATCGCGCTGGGTGAGGTAAGCAGATGGACCACCGAAAACAAGCTAGGGATATCCAAACAAAAGACGGTTGCCATGACCATCAAGGGTAGATTTGACAGTCACAGACCACCAACAATTCCTTTCGAGGGAGGAAATATCAAGTTCGTTGCAGAGTTTACATATCTCGGTGTAACTCTGGATGAAAGACTCTGGTTCACACCTCACATGAGGAACATCCAGAATAGATTAAGTGCTGTCTCAGGTTCCCTCTTGAGGGTAACTAGAACGGAGTGGGGTCTGCAGAAAAAGTCTTTAAGGGTAATCTATCAGGGCTTGTGCCTCTCTGTTTGCAGATATGGTGCAGCTGCATGGGCAGACCGGACGAAGGACCGATATGTCCAACGTATAATTGAGTCAATTCAGAGGCCATTTCTGTTACAGATGACCAGAGCTTGTAGGACTGTATCGACGGAGGCCTTGCAAGTACTAACAGGATGTATGCCACTCGACCTGGAGATAGTGAAAGCAGCCTTGCTGTACTATACTCGACATGGTGTTGCTGGCTCGGTCGCAGGGTTCCAGGCTCCAAGACCCACTGCTGGGCAAAGCTCTAGACGTGACACCAGCAGACAAATAGATAACATGTTGCAGGAGGAGTGGCAGCATAGATGGAACCAGACAGCGAAGGGTAGGGAAACCTACGTCTGGATACCAGATGTGGGAATGTGGCAGGCAAGTTGGCGGAGGGCGACGATTCCACCATACTCCCTAACGTGCCTGCTGACTGACCACGGTCTGAAAAAGAAAATCTGCGACCTGGGCATTGAAGATGACGCCAGATGTACATGTGGTGAGGAAGAGGATTCCAATCACATCCTCTACACCTGTAAGCAGTACGCTGAGCCCAGAAGTCAGCTTATACAAACAGTAGGACACACATCCTACCACAGAAAGGAAACTCTGCTCCAAACAGTAGATAGATTCTCAGCTATAAAGGCATTTGCTGAGGAAGCATTTGAGATCAGGGAAGTAGCGAGAATCATCAGTGAAGCAATCTAAAGAAATATACAGTAAATAGTAGGAAACGATTGCGACCCAGTACAAGAACCAGTACCAACTGGAAAACAACATTTTCTTTGACCCATGATTCCGAAACAGCCCTGATATCTCGCGCACTTGGAGGAGACATGGCTGAGTGTGGAGGGGTGACGAGCTGACTCTCAGAACCACCGATGATGCCTCTACATGGCTCCTGGGACACCAGTGGCGAGAAGGGAATGTCGGAGGGCAGAAATACAAGTACATGGACAAGAATTGGCCGAGATCCTGGGAAACTGGTGATCGACAGCATGTGGGCCTCGCCAGCCTGGGGGCTACAGGTTGTTCCCCTGAGCACCTCCGTAATTACGATAATGCTGTATGTGGATGCTATACTGCTGATGAAAAGGGTCGCCATCAGCAGTGGCGGCGCCGCCTCCACGTGGTTCCCCGTGGGCACCCAAAAGGGTGGCTAAAGGCGCTCTTCAGATGGAAGGTCCATTCCCCCACCAAGGGGGTAGTTTTTCCGAGCTGGTTTCCTTCGTTGTGGCGAAGTTGGGTAGTGGATGCATGGGTTGGATTTGAAGGGAGTATGAGCGGAAGCTCGGGGATCCCTGATGAAAATCCACCTCTGGCCAGGGGAAACCCAAACCAGAGCAGCCATGTACAGTACTGTCCCTATACATGAGCTGCGAGCTGTACCACGTACAAGCTACAGACGCGATCGCATTGCTCACTGTACTGATTCCCATGCCGAGCGATCAGCTAGGACGCGCCCCATCCATGTCGGTACCCGTGGGCGTCGCACTCGCAGTCACAAAAAACGCTGGGCAAATATATTTCTCGGAAGAGTAACGACAGTCCGAGCCTCCTGCGTGGGAAGAGTCTTTCTAGGCCCTGACCCACGGGAAGGGTGTAGCTTCCCCCATCCCGGACATTTGACGTCGTCACACTACCGGTATTGACTAATAGACTGATTGCTGATAATCATTAGCCATACACTGGGGGAAACGGCCGACAGGGCCGGCAACATAGTGGAGCCGCAGTGTCACTAATGTACAGAGATAGAACAGTTTCGACTGGAACCAGAGTAACCGTAGACACGGCACTGATTAGTAATAGATGCAGAGCCATCAGAATACAGATAATATATACAACCGTCCCTATACATGCTGAAAGACTCTGCACATAATGAGAACCACACGTCAGCCAGACACTCTTATCACACACTACTCTCTTATCACACACTACTCTCTGCCTGTAACAGGCACACACACACACAATATCTAACCACCAGCATGGAAGAACATCCAGTGCATCCTCTCCGCCACATTACACAATCCACACTATCATAACCAGACCGGGAGGTCCACCCAGAAAACAGAATATCCCACCCTTCCGACATCCGCCATTGCTCAGCTAAGCCACGAACACCCACACATGTCCTACACAGGGGTGCACCCAACATCACAATACTGCCTCCTGTCACAGTACACAAACAATGGCAGGAATGAAAGACACAGATCTGCCACAACCTTGGAATCGGAACGCCGCCTGTCATGAGCCACAAGTGCATCCTGACGTGACAAATCGGATGATCCCGCAGGCATGCACTTACGATAATCACTATCAACGAACCTGCCGCCCCCCCCCCCCCCCAAATACACCTTTCCCTACAACAATGTGTACCTTAACCTAAGCTATATTGTACCTTAACTTAAGCTATATCGTACCTTAACCTAACCGACATTGCGCCTTAACCTAACCTACGTTGTACCTTAACCTAACCTACGTTGTACCTTAACCTAACCTACGTTGTACCTTAACCTAACCTACGTTGTACCTTAACCTAACCTACGTTGTACCTTAACCTAACCTACGTTGTACCTTAACCTAACCTACGTTGTACCTTAACCTAACCTACGTTGTACCTTAACCTAACCTACGTTGTACCTTAACCTAACCTACGTTGTACCTTAACCTAACCTACGTTGTACCTTAACCTAACCTACGTTGTACCTTAACCTAACCTACGTTGTGCCTTAACCTAACCCATGTTGTGCCTTAACCTAACCCATGTTGTGCCTTAACCTAACCCATGTTGTGCCTTAACCTAACCCATGTTGTGCCTTAACCTAACCCATGTTGTGCCTTAACCTAACCCATGTTGTGCCTTAACCTAACCCATGTTGTGCCTTAACCTAACCCATGTTGTGCCTTAACCTAACCCATGTTGTGCCTTAACCTAACCCATGTTGTGCCTTAACCTAACCCATGTTGTGCCTTAACCTAACCCATATTGTGCCTTAACGTAACCCATATTGTGCCTTAACCTAACCCATATTGTACCTTAACCTAACCCATATTGTACCTTAACCTAACCCATATTGTACCTTAACCTAACCCATGTTGTGCCTTAACGTAACCCATGTTGTGCCTTAACGTAACCCAATTTGTGCCTTAACGTAACCCAATTTGTGCCTTAACGTAACCCATGTTGTGCCTTAACGTAACCCAATTTGTGCCTTAACGTAACCCAATTTGTGCCTTAACGTAACCCAATTTGTGCCTTAACGTAACCCAATTTGTGCCTTAACGTAACCCAATTTGTGCCTTAACGTAACCCAATTTGTGCCTTAACGTAACCCATGTTGTGCCTTAACGTAACCCATGTTGTGCCTTAACGTAACCCATGTTGTGCCTTAACGTAACCCATGTTGTGCCTTAACGTAACCCATGTTGTGCCTTAACGTAACCCATGTTGTGCCTTAACGTAACCTAATTTGTGCCTTAACGTAACCTAATTTGTGCCTTAACGTAACCTAATTTGTGCCTTAACGTAACCTAATTTGTGCCTTAACGTAACCTAATTTGTGCCTTAACGTAACCTAATTTGTGCCTTAACGTAACCCATGTTGTGCCTTAACGTAACCCATGTTGTGCCTTAACGTAACCCATGTTGTGCCTTAACGTAACCCATGTTGTGCCTTAACGTAACCCATGTTGTGCCTTAACATAACCTAATTTGCGCTTTAACGTAACCCATGTTGTGCCTTAACCTAACCTATATTGCGCCTCAACCTAACCTATATTGCGCCTCAACATAACCTATATTGCGCCTTAACCTGACCCACGTTGTCGCTGAACCTGCTCTGTAATTGTTATGCAACTCGTTAAATTAGTGTAGTGTTGCCTAACCGCAACCCTCGCAATATAGTTCGCTATTCGCACTGCCCGGTCCCCTGTGTATCGCGTCATGTTAAACACCTTGCAGGTGTTGCTGACTTTCCACATGCTCCTGCTATACACTCTAATGTGGATAGCAGCAGGACGTACATGCCCCCCCCCCTTCCCCCCTGCCTTCGCAAGCTGGTCGTTGAGAAGTTTGCATGTTCAATGCCCTTCGCATGCCGACGTACTCAGCCTACGTTGTGGTACGGCCTGTCACCTGTCCGCCGATGTACGCAAAACCCACAAACTGTACTGCACATTGGTCCGTATGTACTGAATGATACATCGTGGCACATGTGTGACCGTACGACGACTGCGCCTAGCAACGGCAGACCATACAGTCCAAATATTGTGTACGCAGCTACGTGACGTCTCCCTATAAGAGCTGGATTGCAGTGTGGTACGCCATTCAGACGTGTGGGAGGAACGGACGCCCTGGATGGCGATCAGCATGAGCAGTCTGTTGATGTGGTGGAGCGTGTATTCGGACGTAGTCGTCTCTTCTCACACACCGTGATAGCATGTTGCACCGCGTTCCACATCTGCGACATCCTGCAGAGGCCGGCTGACAGTCGTTCGCGCAATGGACACCGCATACGTACGGGGGCTACCTTCCACGTGTTCTCGAGGCGTGCACATGTTGTTGCGTCTATGTGGGCAGACGTAGTGTGTTGTGACACCTGACACAGGCATGCAATACTCGTTGCAAATGGCGATGGACGTCTACGTTTGCTGGTGACGTTACGCAAATGAACAACAGGTAACCCGTTGTGGTGCGGTTGTTCTCGCTAGAGGTGAATCAGTGTTGGCGACGATCGGTCGAGCTATTAACCGGTTGTTTCAGGGATACCCACCATGCCCACGAACGTGAAAGGGGACCCACCATGCCCACGAACGTGAAAGGGGATCTGGGTGTGAGGCGATACGCGGCGGTGGCTGGGTGGGACCGTCCCCGGCCGGTGAGGGGGGGCCGCCCGGCGTGCTGGCAGCGCGGTGCGTGGGCGCACGCGCTACAGCCGGCTGGTGGGGGCGGCCAGTGGCAGGCGCGCCGGCCGACGGACGCGGCAGGCGGCGCAGCTGCGCGCCGGCGCCCCCTGCTCGCGGCGCCTTGCGGCCAAAGTAGGTCCTCGCGGGCCCGGTGCGAAGCGCGGTGGCCATCTGCAGTGTGCTGGTCCGATTGAGGACTGTGTGCGCTGAGGATGCGCCGCCGCTCGGCGCTCGGCGCCGCGACGCCGTCTGCTGCTCGGTCGCCCCAGCGGTTCTCGCAGGTGGTTTGTATCGCAGCTGTGCGGACGTGTTGGCGCGTGCGCTGTGCTGGGAGAGTTCGCTTCGGCACCCAAGTGGGGCTTTTGTCCTTCTGTGGCGCTGGCGTTGGAGCTGCCGGTCACCGTAGGTGGCGCGTGTTGTCTCCCGCCGGCAATGCCACGACAGCACGCTCCCGGGCCTCTGTCGGCAGCGGCAAGCTCAGTTGGGAGCACGGGTGGTCGCACCTAAAGCGTCTACTCGCCTAACTCCGGGCGATTGCGCCTCTCTCGAACCCGACCAAGTACTTAGGACGGCGCTGCGCGCCGCCGGGACCTGAGAGGGTTTCGAGGTGTGTTGTGCAGGGGAGCTCAGCCTCCTCCTGTTTGCAGAATAATTGAGCGGACGCTTGCGTGTTCGCGCGGGCCCCCGGGACACACTCCCGGGCGGCCGGCTGCTCAGCTCTAGTTGACGCAGCTCCCTGGTTGATCCTGCCAGTAGTCATATGCTTGTCTCAAAGATTAAGC